>NC_090310.1:69435729-69735729 GCF_039906515.1 Pseudorca crassidens
TGCTTTGTTTTGTTTGCGGTACCCGGGCCTCTCACTGTTGTGGCCTCTCCCATTGCGGAGCGCAGGCTCCGGACGCGCAGGCTCAGCGGCCATGGCTCACGGGCCCAGCCGCTCCGCGACATGTGGGATCTTCCCGGACCAGGGCACGAACCCGTGTCCCCTGCATCAGCAGGTGGACTCTCAACCACTGAGCCACCAGGGAAGCCCTATGGTCATGTTTTGTTCCAGGATCCAATCCAGGGTACCACACTGCATTTAGTCTATTTGATTTTTAATGTATCAGTATTTACCTTTTGACCTAGAGAGTTATGTGTCTACTAAAATAGTCTGAAATTTGAGCTCTAACTTTAACATCCTCTTTTCTAGAACAGTCTATTCCTAGAACAGCTTTATCCCAAGGATGTGGTCAGGATGCTCAGATTCTACCTGATATTCTTATGAGAAACTGTTCTGACTCTTTACTCCTCAGGTAGGTGGTTAGCTAGTGAATTTCCTTGCCTGAGGAATGCTTTAGTTGTGTGCCAGGCAGCATGTTAAGTGCTTGTACAAACTATCTAATTCAACTTTCATAGTATCCCTTCGAAGTTGGTACTATTACGATTATTATTTTCCAGATGAAAAGATTAGGTTCCAGACGGGTAATAACTTGCCCAAGAGAAAACATTTAGTAAATGGTAGGACCAGGATTGAACCCAGTCTTCTGCTTGGAAGACACATTTGCTTTCTCTGATGTTTCCATTTTAAGGCCTCTGCTTTGCAGAGCTCTGCCCTAGAACTCTTATAGTTTCTCTTATGTGTATGTGGAATGGTTAACAAGACTCACATACGGTACCTTTAGATAGAATTAGCTCAGGATTAAATGCTTCAAAGTCTCAGGAGGAAAATGTCAGTGGATCCAGGTGATGGATCTAAAATAGCAAGTAGATCTTGAAGTGATCCAGAATGCAGGGTGTAAGAGCTTATCTGCATGATATCCCTCCCTCCACATATACATAGTTACAGAAGCCTGGCATTTTACTTCCTGAATGAACAGAGGGCTATGAACACGTTTCCCCCAGTGGCTGGTAGGTATTTCTTTGGGAAGAGAAAAAGCCCAAATAACTGGCAAAGGGAAGATCAGAATCAGGGTGTAGAAAATCTGAGCTGAGCACAGAGTGTAGGACAGCAGCAGTCAAGGAAAAACCAGGGAGATTGCACAATCAGGCTCAAGACATTTAATCAGTTTTGGTAGAAGGTGTGTGTGTATGTGTGTATGTGTGTGTAGCTGTGCACAAGACCAGTTTGAAGAGACAGAAGTAGGTCAGATATAAACATAGCTCTTTAGACATTTACAGGCAGTAATCAATTCATTCATTCATTCACTCATTCATAGAACAAACATTTATTAAATACCTTTGATGTGCCAGGTCCTGTGCCAACACAGATTTCTGGTCTTGGTCTGCCTTTCAAAACTTTAACTAGACCCCCCTTGAGTGCATTTATACGTGAGGCCCAAAAAATTTCACCTTTCTGGAAAATAATAACTATTTTTTCATTTCTGTTAAAGGAAAGGAGAAGCTAGTTTCTAGGGGACACACAGTATCAGGGAAATCAGTGGAGAGCATTTGCAGGGAAGTTCCAGTCCTAATAGTAGGAAGAAATCACAGCACTGTCATCTTTCAGTGTCCAGGACTCTTCAGGGTGGAGCACGTGTGGGAGTTCCAGATCATTGGCGGTGTCCATTACTGCATCTTCTCTCTTCCTTCTTGACTATCACAATAATGAAGTTGAAAATGAGAACTGCACATCTAAGCGTCAGGGTAAAGTGAGGGATCTGGAGGGGATGGGCTTGGTGTCTGCTGGGTAGACGCATGATGAACATTGTCAGGAAGATCCAGAGCAGGTGTGCTCTGCCGTGCTAAAATGGGCAGTGCTAGTACAGAAAAAGGACCGAACTATGGGGCCACAGACAGGAAGGGCACATACTCTTGGGAAATACCCACTGCAGCAGTCAAGAAGGGACTAGAGTCACCCAAGAAAGCTTGGGTTGTGAGGGACACGCAGAACACAGGATCCACACTGTTTCATTATACCCTCCAGAAACAAAAGATGTGCCCCAAATTCCACGGGCCTGTGGATTGTGTTCAGAGATGGGCACCTCAAACTGCTCCCTGGGCAGAATGGTTGGGGAGGCTATAAAGAGAGAATCTTTTCAGCATCTGAAAGTCAGGTATGACTTGAAGGAAGGTGAGAAGAAGAAATGATCATGGCAGAGACGGAGATGCTGTGTGGTGCAGGGAGAGAACATCTGCAGTGAGTCTGCTCTTGGCTTAGAAGGATGCTCTGACAGGGCCCACACCGGGAAGGTTTAGATGTATCTGGAGTTTTCTGCTTGGCTCCATGAGATGGAATTGGTATTAAGGAGAGAACTGTTCAGCTGGAAGTCAAAAAATGTTTCCATCTCAGGAAAGGAAATTTGAGCAGGGCTTGCTATTCACAGGAAGCGATTTATGCCTTGTAATTTGTATAAAAAGGGAGAATTGGCTGGGGGTGTGAGTGTCCGGCTGCAATTGCCTTTGTCTGTGAGTCGTGGTAAACCTGGGAAGGAGCCAGCATGGATTCAGCTGGGCTCTGGGGTCAGGGGATCAGACTGATTGATCAGTGATGTCAAGATCAGTGACCCTAGCACATTTCTTGATCAGGAATTTACAAGAAAATTGATCTGATATGGCTTTTGATTTTTGATGATCTTGGCCATTCCTTGACCAGAATCTCTGTGGCTACAATGGGGCCTGCTGGGTTCAGCACTGGAATATGACCAGTAAACTGGCCGACAGACAAAACTGAGCAGAGGGTACAGCAAAAGACAGCAGCTGCAGAGGTTCATCACATGTGTTATTTCTCACCACTCCAGCAACTCTGCCAGACTTTGCTGATCCATTGTGGTGTTCTTTCTACTGAACCCAGGCATCACCTGATGATCCTTCTTAAGACAAAGCTCAAGAGAGACACTATGTATTATTCATGGTAGACTGTGAAGATGAAACCTGTTAGCCATCTGGGGGACAGACGCAGGTAGGGACAATGGGACACTGCCATGCAGCAGGAGACATTCATTCATTCATTCATTCATCTCTGTATTGATTAGTTTAGAAAATAATTACTAAGAATCTATGATTCTACTACTGGGCTATCTACTGGGCTTCCTGCTAGATACTGGGGACTATAAAGATAAAAAAGCTTGGGACTTCCCTGGTGATGCAGTGATTAAGAATCCACCTGCCAATGCAGGGGACACGGGTTCGATCCCTGGTCCGGGAAGATCCCACATGCCGTGGAGCAACTAAGCCTGTGCACCACAACTACTGAGCCTGCACTCTAGAGCCTGCAAGCCACAACTACAGAGTCTGTGTGCCACAACTACTGAAGCCCATGTACCTAGAGCCCCTGCTCTGCAATAAGAGAAGCCACCACAGTGAGAAGCCCGCGCACCGCAATGAAGAGTAGCCCCCGCTCACTGCAACTGGAGAAAGCCCGCGCAACAATGAAGACCCAATGCAGCCAAAAGTATTATACTATACTATTTAGTATAATAAAATAAAAACTTTTTAAAAAATTATCTATCATGTCTATTGTAAATAGTTCACTATTGTGGGAAAGAGAGAAAGAAAGCACAGATCATTTCAAATAGGATTTCAAACATGTTGCAGGAACACAGAGGAAAGTGTGGCCAACACTACACAGGGCTTCTTTGAGGCGGTGACATTTGAGCTTGGTCATAAATGAGTGAAAAAATGAATGAATGGGAGATGGATAAATAGTATAGTTTGTGTAGTTGGCAGTCTAGAGGAGAAATAGTCAAGGATATTACTTCTTTTTGAAGATTTCATAGGCTACATTTGTTCAGATTAGATAATTTGTTCATTCTTAAGGTAAACAGACTGACTGATAAACACAAATGACAATCTAGTGAGAAAGGAGGAGATAACGATCCAGGGAAAGAGGAGAAGAGAGGAAGATAATTTATTTTATGAAAACATCTCAAAATGGCCAAAGAAGGAGTTAATTCAAAGTTGCCCTCTGTTGGAAAAAATTAGGAAGGGAGAAATATTATTTTCCACATTAGGAAGAGGAGCCATCTGTTGATTTTTTCCCTCTAGTGTCCTCCCGGTGTCCATTCACTCTTCTTATAGAAATTCTACCAAGATTGCTTTCTGGGGAACTAGTTCATCACCACTCTAAGCTCATGTGCTTTGGCTCCAACTCTTATTTAAGATGTGACCTAGGTCTGACTGAATCAGAATATTGGCATAAGTTATGTCTTACTTTTTTATCCAACCTGACAATCTCAGCATTTTAATTGGAGTGTATAAATCATGTACATTTATAGTGTTTATTTATATGATTCATTAAATCTACTACCTTGTTCTTTGTTTTCTGTCTTATCTCATTGTTCTGATTTTATTTCTGCTTTCTTTTGAGATAACTAAGTATTCTTTATGACTCCATTTTGTTTCCTTTAGGTATAAATATCTTTTTATTATTTTATTTTAGTAGTTGTTTTGGGGTTTACAGTATACATCCTTAACAAAAGTGATACTATACATGTCATGTATATTATAAGAACCTTAAATGTAAGTGTACTTAGATTTCATGCATTTATAATGCATGTCTCCTTTATATAAGTTATAAACCATGTACTGCATGGTTATTTTGTTTTAACAGTCAATTGTATTTTAAGGATTTACATAATAAGCACAAAATCATATATGTTTATCCACATAGTCGCTGTTTCCTATACTATTATACTTATTTCTTTGTTTAAATTATGTGCGGTAGGGAGAATAATGCCGATTCCCTCCCCCCCAAAAAAGATGTCCATGTCCTAATTCTTAGAACCTATCAATATTTTTCTTCCATGGTAAAAGGACTTTGCAGATGTGATTAAGTTTAGGGACCTTGGGATGAGAACATCATCCTGGATTATTTGGATGGATGCATTCTAATCACATGATTCCCTGAAAGTTAAGAACTTTTCCTGGCTGAATTCAGAGGCTGAGGTCAGAGGTAGGTATGATTATAACAGAATAGTCAGAGGGTTGTAGCATTAATGCCTTAAAGATGAAAGAGGAGATCACGAGCCAAGAAATGTAGGTGACCGTTAAAAGCTAGAAGAGACAAGGAAGCAGATTCTTCTCTTGAGGCTTCTGAAAGGAGCACAGCCCTGCTGAAATCTTGATTTTAGTCTAGTGAGACCTATTCAGACTTCTGATTTACAGAATTGTAAGTTAACACATTTGTGTTACCTTAAGCCACTAAGTTTGTGGTAAATTTTTTTACAGCACCAATAGAAAAGTGAAACATCATGTATTATCAGTGGAGATGATACTACCTCCAAGTGGGTGAAACTGATTTTCCGGGGTGGGGGCAAAAAGTATTGCTTTTAATGTAGAAAGGCAAGATATACATGCAGTGCATGAACAAGTATACATTGTATCTGTGGTATTAAAATTTTATGAGGTGGCCATTAGGGAAAAAATGTTCAAAAGACTCCTTAGGGGGATGATAATGAAAAACAGTTGAGAAACACTGGTTTAGATGCATATTTCCATCTGGCGTCACATTTCTTCCGCCTGAAGTCTTTCTTTTATCATTTCTTGTAGTATAACTACCATTTTCAGGTGACAAATTATTTCAGTGCTTGTATGTTAAAAAAAAACTTTAATTTTCCTTCATGTTTGAAAGATGTTTTTGCTGGGTAGAGAGTTCTACACTGACGGGTTTTTCTTTTTCTTTTTTTCCTTTCAGTACTTCAAAATGCTGCTCCACTGTCTTTTTTGTTTCTGACATGAAATCTGCTGCAATACTTATGTTTGCTCTTTTGTGGTTAACATGACCTTTTTCTTTGGCTACTTTACAGTTTTCCCTTAATCACTGGTTTTGAGAAATTTGATTATGCTGTGCTTTGGTGTAGCTTTCTCTGTAGTTCTATGTTTAGGATGCATAGAACTTCTCAGTTTGTGTATTTATACTTTTAATAAAATTTGTCATTATTTCCTCAAATATTTTTTCTCTACCCTCTCTCCTCTGTTGAGTACTCTATATTAATGTATATTAGGTCACTTGAATTTTTCATACAGCTCACACGTGCTCTTTTCATTTTTTAAGACTTTTTAATCTGTCCATTTTGGGGGCATCATTTCTATTTCTATGTCTTCAAATTTACTATTTTTTTTCAGTTACATTTAATCTGCAGACACTGTAGAATTTTCTCTCAAACATTTTAGATTAAATGACAAATTTGATTTGGTTTATATTTATATCTTACCTGTCTCTATGTAATTTTTTTAAAGATATGAGGTAGAGTTATAATAACTTTTAATGTCCTTGTCTACTAATTCTCACCTCTGTGTCAGTTCTAGTAAGTTTCAACTGATTGATTTTTCTCCTCATTATTTTATGTTTTGTTTGCATGTCTGTTAATTCTTAATTGAATGGCAGGCATTATGAAGTTTACTATTGTTGAGTGTTTGATCTGTGTGTATTCAAGTCGGTAGGTAGATAGATCTTTTGAATCTTGCTTTTAAGATATGTTAGACATGACCACAACAGTGTTTATTGTAGGGCTAATCTTGCCTCATTTCTGAGGCAAGACCCTATGTTGAGAAGAAAACTGAGGACCTCTTTGAGTTCAGCAAGGAAGAGTGCTATAACTTATCAGCTGCATTTATCAGGCACAGAGGATGGGAATGGCAGGACATTTACTCATTATTTGTAACTCATATTATAGAAATTAATGTGCTAAAGAACAAAGAATGAAGTACCAGACAAAAATGAATACACTGAAATTTCCCCAAGAAGTTGGAATACTCCCACTAGGAGGAGAGCAGAAAGGATGACTGAAGATATTATCCACATTTTAAAGAAAGTGAGGTTCAACGATGTTAAATGACTTGTTTAAAGTCAATAAGATTTAAATGAAAAACCAAAGTTTGCATCACATTTAGACTGATGTTAACTCCATTTAAAAAAAATTACCAATGTACTAAGAGAGATGGCAGAAAAATGACTGAGTTACTGGGTTATTTGTAGCCTTACAGGAGTTTTTCACTGTCCCCCAACTACATTATGTGGGTCACTGCTTCATTCAACCATTCTAGGTTAGGGCCAGACCTGGAAAAGGGAAGCTGAGAAGGTAAGAGATCAGCAATGTATGGGTCTGATGGGTGTGTCAGGATTTATAAAAGATAAAGACGTAAAGGAGATGCATAGGCACTATTTTTAAAGGTACATCAGAGCTCAACAGGAAGGAATGCCCTGAAAAATTATCAGTATATGCTTTGAGCATGGTGAAAGGGAAATGAGGGAGTGTAAATAGAGGTCACAATGCCAACAACTTTCCAAAGATCATGACTAAGACCTTGGTGGTATGAAATCCTGCTGGGCGTATTTTTTGTTGTTGTTTGTTTGTTTTAAGTCTAGAATCTCTAGGTGAAACCATTCTTCCCACAATCTGAGTGTTCTTAGTGAGACTGTTGATGTCAGTCCCTCACTCCCTTGTAAGTGTGATTAGTCCGTGGGATGAGCATATCTTCATAAAAGCAAGCAGAACCTTTCCCTGGAGTGGATATACAGATGCAGAGGGATAGAGGACCATCTCCATCTAGATCTAAGGTCAACCCAAGGCAGGACATGGGGTCCTGGAAGAATGGAACATTCCTACATTCAAACCACACACATTGTCATCTCACTTTTTGTAGGGGTCCTTCTTAAGAGCTCCCAAATTTGAGAGTCATTTGGGGAAATGTGATTGTGGAGCACATTCCCATAACCTTGCCCCAGACTTTGCCAACACCACAACTGACATTAGAGCACACGTCAAATCAGAGACAATATAATGTAGCCTATAAGAGTTGGGGGCATACTGTTTAAATGCTCTTTGGTCTTTGATAAGTTTGCTTATTTAAAAAACTTGTTTTTAAGTATCTACTATATTTCGGGGACCATTTTAGATACCTGCAATAAAACGATGAACAAGACAGATAATCTCAGCTCTCAAGGAACGTCTATTCTGGTTAGAGAGGCAGAAGTCATGTAAAAAATTCATTAATTCAACAGTTACACATCTCTGTGCCTTGTTTTCCTCCCTCATCTGTGAAATGGAGGCAGTGACAACATCCACCTTTTTCATAAGAGTCAGATGTCCTAAGATGGAATTAGTTGAAGAGATCCCAGCTCATTTATCACTGTTTACCATTGTTCCCCATGTACACTCTCCTTAAGAAAGGCAGGATTCTAGAGGTCCAGTTCAATGAGTCACTGGATCTCAACATGCCTGTGTCAAAGAGTCCTGCCAGAGACTGGCACAGGACAAGGCATCCTTCCTGTACTCTGAACACAGACCGCAAGCCGGGTGTACCTAGTTATGGTCCTCCACGAAGTCCTCCTTCATTTTTTTTTTTTTTTGTGGTACGTGGACCTCTCACTGTTGTGGCCTCTCCCGCTGCAGAGCACAGGCTCCGGACGCACAGGCTCAGCGGCCATGGCTCATGGGCCCAGCCGCTCCAAGGCATGTGGGATCTTCCCAGACCGGGGCACAAACCTGTGTCCCCTGCATCGGCAGGTGGACGCTCAACCACTGCACCACCAGGGAAGCCCCCCTCCTTCATTTTTGACTTGCATATCAGAGAAGGTGAGAGACGCCCTGGGCATCAACCTTGCCATTCAGCCCCGGCTCATTTGCTGGTACTGCCTTCCTATGTCCCTTACCTGGAGGGCCTGGGAGCACTGTCTGCAGTGCCTAGAGGTGTCTAGATGTACCTCCAGGTTCAGACATTACTATCCCTGCTTTTCTGGTTTTCATTTCCTTTTCTTGTCTGCTAGGCTTTTGAAATACATATTGCAGCCACTTGTTGCCCTGTTTTCTAAGCTGCCTTGAACTGCTGCCAGGAGAAGTTGCCAGAGGAGCAAATGACTAAGTCACTCTCCTTTCAGCCTCTGGCAGGACTGGGAATTCACTTGGAGATGGGGGTGGGTAGCAAAGGCCCAGCCATCCTGAACCAATCAGGAAACCACAATAAAAGTCCCGACCAGGGAGTCAGTCACTCACTCTCAAAGCCCAGAGCTGAGCTCAGCCTGGAGGTGACGACCAGTCTGGGATGCTCTGGTTTGCTCCTGCGGAACCACATAAGAGGCAGAGAAATTGGGCAGAAAGGCAGACCCATCAAAGCCGCCTTCAGGGGATCCCAGGGTCAGCAGGGAAGAGATACTCACTGTGTTTATGAGCCAGGAAAGACCACAGAAGAGCAGAAAAACAACAGGATATGAATCAGAGAAGGCAAGGCCAGGTGAACTGGATTATAAATAATAATAATAAAATAGCTAATGCCAACAGAAAACTTACTTTGTGCTGGACCCTATCCTAAGCACTTTAAAAGGACTAATTCATTCAGTCCTTCCAATAACCTTATCTGGTAGGCTCTATTATTCCCATTTTCAGAAGAGGAAACAGGCAGAGGGAGATTTTAGTTGGTGTACTTGGTGATGGCCCAATGTTTCCCCACTGATCCTCTCTTACCTAGACCTTTACAACGTCCGCCTCCTTGGTCATCCTGCTTTCTATATGCTTTTCCCAGATGGTTCATTGGTTGATGTGTACCCAGAACTTTTACTGAGTTTTACCACTAATTACATGAGGTTGGAAGTAGATCCTTCCCTGATGCAGCCACCAGACAAAATCTCAACCCTGGCTGACACTTTTAATTGTACTTTGAGACGCCATGAAGCCAAGGACCCATCTAAGCTGTGCACAGATTCCTGACCTTTATCCGAATGCACCTCCATCAACATGTAGAAGGAAATAAAGGGGAGATGCTGTACTCATACTAGATAGCCTTGATCATTTTGTAAAAGCAAGTGCTCAGGTTATTTGCTGAAAGTGAGATAGGAAGAGGCTTCCCGGAGTGCCAATACTGTCAAAGACAATGAATCATCAGTAGCTTTACATGGATCTTCTCCTTGTGAGAGCTTTTTCTTTCTACCTGTATTTACAGATAAAGATTAAAATGGTCAGAGAGATGAATTTACCAGCTGATTGTCGCTCAGGTCAAACATGGCAGAATTCGGAAGCTGATCCATGTCCTAGAGTCACACTGATGTTCTGGAAGCTTTTTTGGCAGATGGCACAGGGAAGATGCGTTCTCTGCCAGAGCTGTTTTGCTGCTTTGTATCAAAAGTGCTTTAGAGACTGTTGTAGGGGGCATGGTGGGTCTAGCCTCAGAGGAGGAGAGGAGGGAGTGGGATATAGACACAGGCAGAAGAAGAAATGTTCTTTTGCTGAAAGGACATGAAATAAACTAGTGTAGTCAAGGGAAATCTTTCAGGAGGTGGAAGACACCCAACGTACAAATGTTGTAGCTACTGGAGCATCTGCACACAAGAAACCATGGGCTTCCCAGAGACTTCAAAACAGACAGCTCATGGGGGATGAATGACTGTCTCCAACTACAAGGCAGATCATGGAGTAAGATGGTGAACAGGCATATGTAGGCCAGGGATATGGGAAACCTGCCCAATGTACTCCAACAAGCTTAATGTAAATGTTCATAGATTGACGGAATCTTTGTGACTTCTGCATAAGGCATCACCAGCCCTGAAAGAAGAGCCTTCATTTACGCTTCCATCTTTATGAGCCAAGCGGTTGATACCAAGTTTTCAGGAAGAATTTAGGCTTTGAGTTCATTGTTACCACCGGTAGCTCAATGCCTACAGTGATCCCAAGCTAGAATGGTATGATGCCTAATGGCTCAGAATCTGCACATCCGTCACAGGGGTCTACCGGGAAGGGTGCAAGAGTTTCTTAACTTTCAGCTGAAGAGTGATGGTGTGCTCACCTTGACTTTCCAGGTCTGGGTAGGTAGGCGGGTAGGTAGGCTGGTAGGGTACCAGCCCTCTATGATACTAACAGACTGCTAAGAGGGCAGCAGGTATACTTCTTTTATCATTTTTTTCCTTCTCAATGCCTGGCTGTGTGCTTGGCAACTATCAGGTGCTTTATGAACATATGTTGAGTGAATGAATGAGTGTGGGTTTGATCATGCTTGTTCCGTGGTTCAGTCGCCTTGCAGTCTCTTTTAGATAAACACACATTTCGAATTAGACAGCACATACGCATTTCAGAGACGAAGGGTCTCGGAAGTCCAACCTCCACACATACACCCTCCTCTCTCCTGGCTTCACTCCCCACTCACAGAGGAAACCAACCTCCTCTCTTACTCCCTCCTCACACAAGAGGGAGGCCAGCTCTAACGGCCTTGGCCCCAGTTTGCTTGTATAATTAATGTGGGATTTTTCCTTCTCTAGTAAAAAATGACCTTGTCAAGCCAGAGATGACAAAATCTTGGTTACTGAGCGATTGTGGGCTCCCTGCTGGGATGGCATCCCGGGCCCTGCAAAGAGAAATCTAATAAAATCTGTGTCAGGGGCTCCCTGGGTGCCAGGTCCCCTGCTGCCTGACCCCACGATCCCAATTTATTAGCCAAACCCAAGAAAGCAGACAAACCTCACTGGCTCCAGACAGGAGACTTCCAAGTGGGAGCTAGTGTGGCAGCTGGGACTAGGTTTCAGCAAAAATGACAAGGGAAATGACAGGAGGTGCCAGCCCGGCCAGGGAGTCTGGGGAAGCCCTATTCAGAGCATCCTGCTGCCTTGACAGGGCCGATTTTAACTTGGTGGAGGAATGTGTTAGAATGGCCCATTGGGAAAGGAGGCAGTTTCTTATCTTTGCACTGTTATTGACTGGGCCATGGACCACATGCTTTGCGTTAGTCATGTTCCTGGGAGTCAGCAGGCGTCAGTAGAGGAATAGCCAAATAATACTATTTGCAAAGGGAGTTTCCATTTTGTAAATTGAGCACTTCTTCGTATGCCAGGGAGTTTTAAATATACTGTCGCTACTTACCCTCCTGCACAGTCAAAACTCCCGTGGTGGGAGATACTGCTTATCATCACCCACTAGCTTCACCTCTTATTAGTTGAATGATCTTGGCTCAGTTACCTAACTTCACCTACAAAATGGGATAAGAGTATCACTCTTGTAAGTCTGCTTGTGAGGATTACAATATAACAAAGCAGAATCAATCCACAAAAACAATAGCCTTTCTCTATAGCAGCAAAAATCAACTAGATGAAAAGAAAAAAATAAAAAAGAGAAGAAAGAAGAGTCTATTCCAAATAGCCATGAGACACATGAAGTATGTCTAGACACACATGAAGTGTCTAGAAATTAGCTTAACAAAGAATGCACAGAACATCTGGAGAAAATGTTAAAACTCTATTAAAGGATATAAAAGATGATTTGAGGGATATTCCATACTTATGAAGGAGATGTCTTAATATTGAACAGATATCAATTATCTTCAAATTGAACTGTGAATTCAGTGTAGTCTCAATAAAAATTCCAGCTAGATATTTTTAAGGATCTAGAGACAAGATGAATGCATACAATTGTATATGGAAATATAAAAGTCCATATATAGCTAAGTGAGTTTTGGAAAAGAAGAGCAAATAGGAGAGATATGCTGTACCAAATATTGAAATATATTACCAAGCCATAGAAATAAAACAATATGGTGGAGGCCCCCCAAATGGATACATACATGGGTGGAACAGAAGAGAAAGCTCTCAGTTCCCCAACCAGGGATTGAACCCGGGCCACGGCAGTGAAAGCCCAGAATGCTAACCACTAGGCCACTACTGAACTCCCAAGTGGGTAAAGTTTTATCCATCAGGTTTGACTGATGGTTCTGGAAAACCTGACTCACTATATAGATTAGAGTGGATATGCCTTCACTATAAATAAAAGGGTCCCCAAGACGGATTAAAGGCCACAAGATAAAAGGCCAAACTCTAAGGTTAATCACAGAAAATACTGTTATTGTGACCTAGGAGTGTAGACAGATTTCTTAACCAAGTCTTAAAAAGCCCAAATCATATACTGTCAAAAATTAAGAATTCCTGAGTATAACACATGACTGACATGATTAACAGACAGTTAACAGATTGGAAAAGATTACTTGAAAATTGCTTGCAAGTTTTAAAACTGAAAAAGGGCTAATGTGTAGACTATACAAGAAACTCCCACACATATCCAGAAATAGAGAACAAAGGCAAAAGTCATGAGCAGGCAATACATAGAAAAGGCAGTGCTAATGACCAATTAATATATAAAGAGATATTGAAAGTCTTTAATATATAAAGAGATATTGAAAGAGATATTGAAGTTAATATATAAAGAGATATTGAGTGAAAAAAGCAACAAGATACTATTTTACCCCATCATATCGACAAAAATTAAGATAGCTGGGTCATGTTGGGAAGGATGTGGGTAAACACCTTTTGTTTCTATAAACTGTTGTCAGAAGACTAGACTGATGCAGCCATTCAGAATAAAACTCCAGCAATTCTTTATCTACTCCATTAGGTTGCAATCTTACTCTTGTTTTTACAGTATATTTGAGAGAAAACGTGACACAAGTCCACAAGGGGACATACAGAAGATGTTCATCACAGCCTTGTTTGAAGCAAGACTTGTCAAACTATGGCCCTTGGGCCAAATTTGGCCACACCCATTTATTTGTGTACTGTCTGTGGATGCTTTGACGCTACTGCAGCAGAGTTGAATACTTGCAACTGAGACCTTAAGGACCACAAAGCCAAAAATATTTATTATCTGGATCTTTGAAGAAAAAGTTTGCCAACCTTCAGATTAAAGTATCAGGGAACTATTACAGGCCACCTGGGAGTCCCACTGCTGAGGGAAAAGTTAAGTAAAATATAGTGGACATGTACTATGGAATACTATGTGGCTCTTATAAGCCATAAACTGTGTGAGTGTATACCTACAAACATGGAAAGATCTTATAAAAATGATGCTACTTGTATGAAAGCAAGAACCAAGTTCACAGTACTTTAATTTTTATGCATTAAAAAATACCTGCATAACAATAACATTACACCTTTTTTAAAGACATACCCAAGATCGAGATATAATATCAAAGGCATTATGATTGCTAAAATGAGGAGTGGGGACACATGAATAACACAGAGCACTCTTTGCATGAGTCTGATGATATAGGTATGCTATGAAATGAGAAACATGATTTGTTTATGCCCCCTGTCTAAGATCCAGGAAAGTAAATGTGAAAAGTGCTTAGCACACCATTCAGCACATCATGAATTTTCAGGAAACATTCATTGTCATCATCACCATCATCATCATCATCATCATCATCATCATCATCATTTTATTATTAATCTTTTAAAAGTCAAATTCTAACCATGGAGATAAAATTAGTGAAGAGCATGCATAAGACAATCCTGTCTCATCAGTGAATCCAGAACTAATAGACAGACAGTAGCTCCTTTTAGAGGAACCCTTTAGTGGTTACAAGGAATCCAGTTTATGGCTAAAACTCATGAATTGATGGGGAGGGAGAAAAGAGCTTGTTTACTATTGTGGTCATTGTTTCTGCTCACCAGCTATTTCTAGCTCTTTGCCTTCCAGATTGCATGTTCTTGTCTTTTTTTTTTTTTTTTTTTTCTTGTCTTCATTTTGGTTAGTTGGAGCCATGCAACCAGTTCTGGCTGAGGAGTTGTTTGTGTAAGTGACATGTGCCACCTTTGGGTCAGGCATAATTGTTCTTTCTAGACCCTCCAGAACTCTCTTTCCCATTGGCAGAGTGGCTAGCTGCATTTGAGATGGTGGTTGCTTCATAGTCCTTGGGAGGCTACAATGATTAGAGCCCCCCTGCAGTCCCACAATGAATATGTTGATTGAAGCCACTGAGGTTCTTGGAGTTGTATGTTACCCAGCATAGCATAGCCTATCCTGACTGATACACCTTCCAAATCCTCAACATGTGTTGAGGCACTCACAAAGATCTAGACACATAGAGTTGGAAAGACTCAGAGACCAGGTGATCCAAACCCCCAGCATGGGTTGAGTGGGTAAATGTGTAGAAGAGGGGACCCAATATCAATAAAGAAGAGCCCACATCCCCCACAAAAGCTCCTATCATCTTAATTCACCTCTTATTGTTTCTGAGATTCTTCTGTTTGGGGCCAAATTCTCCATTCTTGCCACTTCCACCCCTTTGTATTACTTCTGCCCTTATCACTCTTTCACATAATAATCCTTCAGGTAGGGAAGTATGGCAGGCAGAATAATGGTGTCACAAAGATGTTCCCATCCTAATCCCCAAGACTTGTGAATGTGTTACATTACTTGATAAGAGGGATATTGCAGATGTGATTATGTTAAAGATCTTGAGATGGAAGTGTATCCTGGATATGTAATCACAAGGGTCCTCATGAGAGGGAGGCGGGAGGGTCAGAGTCAGACAAGGAGATGTGATGTCAAAAGCAGATGTTGCAGTGATGCGATTGCTGGGAGGAGGCCTGGAGCCAACGAACCCAAGCCTCTGGAAGCTGGAAAAGACAAGGGACTGATTTCCCCCTAGAAACTCCAGAAGGAGTTCATTCCCGCCAATACTTTGATTTTAGCCTATAAACCCATTTCAGACTTCTAACATCCAGAATTCTAAGACATATGCATTGTTTTAAGCCACTAACTTTGTAGCAATTTGTCACAGCAGAAACAGGAAAATAATAGTGAGATTAGTTACATTATTTCTTTGCATTTTCTGTTTCCAAATGAATTGCTCTTTGCTACACCTGGCTTCATTTTTAGCATGATTTCCTGATACTTTAAAAACTTGGTTTCACTATCTAGTTTGCAATAAATGGGATCCCTGCAACTTTGTTAGTTGTGACCTAACAAAGGAAATATATAGCAAAATTAGCCCTACCCAGAGGTCACTGTGCAGACCAAAGCCACATGGACTGTGGGCAGCTTATTGAATTTGGGGCTTACACAGACTCTAAATCCTTTTCAGAGTTGATCTGGGGACTATTTGGATCCATCTTCCCAATTCCATAGTTGTTCAGTTGCTTCTTTTGGAATTAAACAAAGATTTTACCAATTCCTTCAGATTACTAACTATGAATTTGTTAACTCATGAGTTGTGTAATTTGGTCAAAACGAACTACATGTAATAGTCTATGTTTCTGCTTTAATGAGAACTTTGACAAAACTTACCAGATTTGAGAAATGCAATGGCCTTCCCTTTCAGAGTTGACAACCAAAACATATGAATATCTAATTTTTCTTTATTGATTGGTATGTTCCAGGCCCTTTGCTGAGAACCAAGCAGTTATTGCCTTGTTTAATTCTCAAAACAGTCCTATGAAGAAGGGAATATTATTATTGATGTTTTATCGTAGAGAAAATGCATTAAGAGATGCGTAAGCATCTCACAGCTAGGGGGTGAGGGAGCTGGGCTGAAACCTAGGTGTCTGAGTCTGCAGATGGTGTCTTAAGTTCATGCTGCAGTATCACCCATGAAGATATCTGTATGGCCCTCACTGGCCTCTGGCTTGGATTTGTCTGATTCCAGGTCCAGGGCAGCCTGGAATGTGTGGACACTGTCCTTGGAAATGAAAGGGCTTGTCAGCTCATTTTTGATGGATCACATTTCTTAGAATAAGCATAAAATAAATATTTTCCATTTGCTGAGTGATATTATCATGCCTCTCTGGGCTAAGCTTCGGAGGGGAGAGAGGAAACAGGTTTCATGATTAGAGCCTGAGAAATACCTCTCAGGCAGTCATGGGTGAGAGGTTAGTAATGGGTGATTTCGGCCCCTATTCATGCTTACCTGGCACAGGAAGCTCTGGTGGTTTGGCTCAAACTCTTAACAACAAGCTCCTCATGTGTCCCCTTGAGTTGCTGGTCTGGTGGAGAATTTGTCTGAGAGAATTTGTTCCAGGAGAGACCCAGCTGCCCTTGACAGGAAAGGGAGAAAAGAAAGACAGAAGCATAAATCTCTGGCTTTCTGCCTCTTTCTTCGGAATCTGTTCTTTTCAGCCCAGATGTGTGGAAATGAGTAACTAGTGAGTTTCAAAGCCTGGATGAATATCATACCCCTGAGCAGACATGTGGGACCCCCTGAAGAGAGAACTGTCCCTTTGGGTGGAAACTATCCATATCCAATATTAAAAATTACATGAGCCATTATCACATGAAAAAATGCTCAACATCATTAGTCATCCGGGAAATGCAAATCAAAACCACACTGAGATAGCACTTCACACCAATTAGGTTGGCTATAATCAAAAAGACATTCAATAACAAGTGTTGGTGAGAATGTAAAGAAATTGGAACCCTTATACACTGCTGGTGGAAATGTAAAATGATGCAGCTGCTTTGAAAAACAGTCTTGCAGTTCCACAAACTGATAAACGTGGATTTACCGTGTGACTCAGCAATTCTACCCCTAGGAATATGCCCAAGAGAATTAAAAGGGGTTGGTTAGATGTAGTCTCTTGGGAAGTCTCAGTCATCTTGATAATCAGTGTCCCCTGTAACCCTCTGCCCTACCCCTGTTTATTTTATGCTGTATTCCCTAGTGATAAAACTCTAAGATGAACTACCAGATGCCCACCTCCTACCCCCTTCCCGCTTGGGCTCCCTTATCTAGTTGTTCTGTCTGCCTGGCCCCTGAAAGCATTTGCATTTGTGACTAACTCCTCCAATCAGAGAGAAGCATTTTGTGGGACATAACAGAGGGAAGAGGGCGCACTGACTGAAGCAAACGCACCTGTAGTTGGCAGCTCTCAGAGATCTGGCATGGTCCTCAAGAGAGAGTCAAGAGTCACGAGATATGAATGGCAGGTGAAACACTGGGAAACAAATTTCAGGGAGCCATAGTGGAGGCAAAAAAACAAACAAAAAACAAACAAAAAACCCAAAAAACAAATGTTTCCAGCATAAAAGAGAGAAGAGTCTAACCCTCTGGGCCCAATCAACAACGAACCTTGGTGGAAGAGAGCTGTGAGTTCTAGGAATAGCAAAGTATGAAACCTCATACTCTTGAGTCTTGGGATTTAAACACTGGGACTTCTGAACGGGTTTTGATTCCTTGGAGGGCCTTAGGAAAAGTGGCAATTCTCTTTAAGGGTTTTCTCTATTTGTAATTATTACCTTCAAGTAGAGTGTTTATAGTCAGCCAAGAGGTGGTTCCAAGCAATTCATCAGACTTGTCTGCCTGGGACTGAAATTAACTCACAGGCAGAGCTAAAATTCTGTCCCAGGGGAATGCTGGATCACATATTTATCAACCGGAAAGTATCAGTGAAGAGTTAGTGGGTATCCTCTAATTCCACATGCTGATGTATCTGACTGAAAGAATTCATTCTAGTTGTTTTATTCCTTTAAGCTTTGTTTTCTTTGATAAATGCCCTCTCATAACCAAAGGCAGCTAGTATTCTGCATTTTTTTCTCCTTCCTGACCATTTAATAGTGTTTCTAAGACTTACTACATACATTGCTTATTTGTGTGTAGGGGATGAGTTTTAAATTTATATCAATCTGATAGATTTGAACCTGTTTTATTGTTTTCTATTTATAATGCATTTTCTTTGTGTCCCTCTGCCCCCATTTGATTTCCTATTTTCTCTTAGAATATTCTAGCTTTTTCCCCTTTTTCTCGTTACTCTTTTGGAAGTTATATATTGCTTATTATTTTAGTATTTATCCTTAAAGTTTTTAACATTCCTGATTATCTTAACAAAGTCTCATGTTAGGCAACTTAACTCTTTTCTTGGCATCAAAAAGACCTGTGAAACTCTTTAACTGGGTTTTTTCCATCTTCATCTTCTATGCTACTTGTTCCCAGTATTTACTTTCTCTCCATTATCAGCTAACCCCTAAAAAAGGCATTATTATGACAATTATTAGATTTTAAAACAAATTTTAAAACATTTCCATTAAGTTTACCAGTTTCTTTCTTAACATTGCTTTTTACACTCTACTTCTTCTTTGTTGAATCAATTTCCATTTTTCTGAATCGTGAACTAGTAGAAGAAAGAAACAATTTATGATCTGTGCTAAACACATAATATATCCATTATCCCCTGTAATTGTATCAGCATTTCTGCAGAATATGGATTATTATCCCCATTTTACAGATGAAAAAAGAAGGACATGGAGAGGAAGTTGACACGCTTAACAAAAATCACAGAACTGGTACATTTTAGATGCAACCAGATGTTCTGTTCAAATACATCAAAGGAAGCAGCATATTTGCAGCCAAAATGAAATATCTTAGACTAATCAAGAAACAGTTATGGGGTTTGGAGTACTTGTAGGCAGACCAGGGTACTTAAAATGAAGCGATTTGTACAAGAAACTTACAGACCATCCATTATCCCTGAAAACTTCATCAGCAGAGTGTTTTCCAAGCCTGAGGGTTAGATCCAGGCTGTAATTAATCTGGAGCGGGGAAGGGTGCTGTGATGGGGGAAGGGGAGATAATGGTATTAAAATGGCCAGCTTGACTTTACACTTAACAAGTATCTGAATCTTACAAATAAGGAGAAAATGTTTGGGGGTAATCTTTTAAAATTCTTAGCTACATAGTTTTTTTTTTTAAGACTTTTTTTTTTAGAGAAGTTTTAGGTTTACAACAAAATTAAGAGGAAGGCATAGAGATTTCCCATATATCCCCTGCCCCTACACATGCATAGCCTCCCCCATGATCAATATCACTCACCAGAATGGGACACTTCTTTTTTACCAGAGATGAGCCTACACTGACCCATCATAATCACCCAAAGTCCCTAGTTTCCATTAGGGTTCACTCTCAATGTTGTACAATCTATGGGTTTGGACAAATGTATAATGACATATGCCCAACATTATAATACCATATAGAGTATTTTCACTGCTCTAAAATTCTTCTGTGTTCATCGTATTCATCTTTCTCCTCTTCTCACTGCATAGGTTTTTATTTTAAGTTTTTCAAAACATATCTGTGTCGGAGTGTAGGAAAAACACATTACACCAAAGCTCGTTCAGGGTGGATACATGTTGGCTGGTGATGCTTGCGCAGATAACATTATGAAATTAGTGAAGAACAGATAGAAGACATTAATAATTTGTCATCATCTGTCATTGCCTTTGGTGGTGTTTATTTGTGACTTGAAGCCCTTTGGGGGTAACTATAATAATAATTTTAAAAATTCAGCCAAATCAATGCTAAACAAGCAGTTCATAAACTGAACCCCACCAACTGTTAGACACGCAACACTCAAGAAAACACGTTCAATCTGTTTATGGAATCCACACTTCTCAAAAGCATGAGGTTCACTTCTGCAATTAAAGCTAAATCATTAAAACTGCAGCCTGTTGCTGGTGACACCTTTTGCAGCTCAAATCCTCTTTAAAACAAAACTTGCAGTCATTAGAATGTTGACAACGTGCTGAAAACACCCACATCCACCCTCCCTTCGTGCCCTATTCTTTCTGGCTTGCACTTCAGCAAGTTGACACCTGGCTTTACGGGCAATTTTAGGAGGCTGTTGATTCTGGCAACCACCCATCCTCGGGTGAGCTCGAGCAGAGATTTTCTTCTTCCAAATGAAACATATATCTTACCTAATTCAAGTGGCTTATGTGTGGAAGTTTCAACATCTGGGGGGTACTGCTGCTCAGGCCCTTGAATGGTGTGAGAATACCAGAGTCAAAAACATTGCCATCACTGAAGGGCCAGACCACACTGTGCTCCTAATTCTGGCCAACGTGTGACCTTGGTGACACGACTCAATCTTTCTCTATCTTGGTTTGTTCATCTGTAAAGTGGAATCGTAATACCTACCCCATGAAACCGTTATACAAGTTCAGGGAAGACAAGTGAAGCTCTTACTGAATGATTGGTAAATGTTAATTATCACCTAGTTTCTAGTAGCTGAATTAGCCCGCACTTGAGGTCAGCATCAGATGGGTCAATGTCAAGGCAAGGTCAGGGCAAGTGTGTAAATGTTTCAGTACCAGAGACTCTTGTCACTGGAGTTTTTTTAGAACAGAATTGACTTATTCTCATCATATTAGTACTTTACTACCTTTACTACCAATGGTGATTGATAATATTATAATATTGATAATGTTAATAATTCTAAGAAATAACCGACTAGCTGCAATATTAAAATTTAAACAAAGTTAGGAGTAAATGTGCCCACTTGCTCATTTAATTTTACCCTCCATAGCAACACTCTCAGTTTATGGTGCCTCATCTCCCTGACTTTACAGACATAGCCATATCTTCATCTATCCCCACGTCTATATCTACATAACTCATCTACATCTTTAAACATACATTTTGCCAAGGATCATGCAATACACAGTGACCTATAATTTGCTTATCTGGTAACATCATGAGCATCTTAACCTACTGTACACGCAGATCTTCCTCATTATTGCTAACGATTGAACACTAGCCTTATCTTAATCTGAACTTTCACCTGGCAATATTTTTTTTCTCTGTGGCTTAATTACATTTGTATGGTGGTCACAAGAAAGTTGCAAATGAAATAAGCATCAAAATATCTACTTCTTAAATGAAATGTGTTCATCCATTTCACGAAGGTGAGAAAACTAAGCTGCTTTCTGTTGCTCAGGTTTTTGGTGTCCAAGCTTCTTCTCCTTCGAGGTAGATTAATGTTCTGGTCTGCTGGGCCAGTGTAGACAATGCTAATGGACTTGGGAATGATGTCTGGGAATGAAGCTCCTCAGGTGAAAGGTCATCTAGGCTAAAGTTTCAGGCTCTCCATATTCAAAGGTTTGGGAGAACTCAGTGTGGCAGAGCTTAAACTTCTGTAAGTCCCAAAGACACTACAACAATCTACCCTTTCCAGAGTTTGCAAAATATGCTTAAATTCAGAAATCCACTCTTATGTTCCCTTTATTTTACTTGAACTTGACAGACCCTGACCTCACATTTAAGAGTTGAAAAATATGAACCTAGTATACATTATGACTAATTCCCACTGAGGATTCTAGAGAGGGAATGCATGTACCAAAGTTAATATATGCTATCTTTGGAAATGCATGAACAATAGCAACCAGAAGGTCTATTACACTGATGACTCATGAGGCAATGAGGAGGAGGAAGAAGAGGAGGAGGAAGACAGGAAATGGGATGGATCCTTCTAGGGCACTGTGCCGTCCAATATGAGAGCTGCTAGTCATGTGTGGCTAGGAGACACTTGAAATGTCGCTAGTCTGTATTGAAATGGGCTGTAAGAGCAAAATGCATACAATGATTTCAAAGACTTAGTATGAGAAAAGGAATGTCAAATATATCAATAATGTTTATATTGATGTCATATCGATATGATTATATTTTGCATCTAGTGGGTTAAATAAATGATACTATTAAAATTAACTTTACCTGTTATTTTCACTTTTTAAATGTGGCTACTATAACATTTAAAATTACACATGTGTTACAATAGCCAAGACATGGAAGGAACCTAAATGTCCATCAACAGATGAATGGATAAAGAAGATGTGGAATACTACTCAGACATAAAAATGAATGAAATAGTGCTATTTGCAGCATCATGGATGAACCTAGAGATTATCATACTAAATAAGTCAGACAGAGAAAGACAAACACCATGTGGTATCACTTATATGTGGAATCTAAAATATGACACAGATTAACTTATTTACAAAAGAGAAACAGACTCATAGACATAGAAAACAAACTTATGGTTACCAAAGGGGAAAGGGGGGTGGGGGAGGGATAAGTTAGGAGTTTGGGATTAACAGAGATAAACTACTACATATAAAATAGATATACGACAAGGTCCTACTGTACAGCACAGGGAACTATAGTCAATACCCTGTAATAAACCATAATAGAAAAGAATAAGAAAAGAATATACCGAACATATATATACGTATATATGTATAACTGAATCACTTTGCTGTACACCAGAAACTAACACACCATTGTAAATCAACTGTACTTCAGTAAAAAATTAAAATGCAAAATAAAATAAAATAACATATGTGGCTTACATTATATTTCTATGGGCAGTGCTGCTCTATAGCCTTCTTTCATGAAGAGATAAGGACAGTTTCCTACTTGTATGTAAATAGCATCTTTAGTAGAATAAGAATAGTTTATGCATTACTTATTTAAATATGTCTCCTAAAATATCAATTTTCCCCAAAGCTTTCCTCATATAGCCTTGCCCCTGCTACACACTCACGAATTATGAATTAGTGGATTCTAAATGGAATTAGGCTCGCCCCTTAGAGCACGTGAGATGAAGGGAAATTAATGTGACTCATCTGTAAGATTAAGTTTGATTTAGAAAACCAATGATTAGCATGACAGCCCCCCTCTCTAAATATACAAAGTGGAAAATCAGACTAAACAATCTAAACGGATAGAACCTATCATTCAGAGAGGTCTTGGGTATTGATGGAACTGTGGCCGCTGTTACCATTCTGGCACCTGTAAGTGTACACAGGTGTTATGGTTTTTCCATCCTAGATGCTTCCTTCACCCCCATGAGATGGTTCAATGGGAGGGGCCAGTGGCGCTCTCTCCAGGCACAACTGCAAGAGCACATAGTCTGCGTGGAAGTGACTGGGTTCCTTAGGTCAGACCCGATTAAGTTGCCTGCCTCCAAGCTCCCCATCACCCCAGTCCATTGAGGACCTAGTCAAAGGACACTCTCTTCCCCGATCTTGTGGATCCTGAGCTTATTCTGTGGGTCCTCTTCATGCCTACACCTCCGTGCACGTAGCAGTGACTGAGAAGCCTGGCTGTATGGTGTTTGGGGAGGGAGACACTCGGCTTAATGACATCCACAGCCTATTGCCAACTGCTAAATTGCAGCACTGTTGGCCAAGACTGAGGATACCTGTTACCGTAAGACCTCTTAACAAGAGAAGGCACACCAACGACAGAGCTCTTGGTCAGAAACTACAACCAGAGGCAAGTCAATAGTTGTGGCAAGAGGTGAAGGTTCCAGGACCCCAAAGACAGGTATGTTATTGCACAGACTTATCTTTAAATACTCAGGAAAGTAATGTGCAATGTTCCCAAAAGCATAAATATGATGGTCCTGGGAGTCAGAGGCAGAGATTATAAAGGGCTGAAGCAGTATGTATGCTGGTGAAGTGGAAAGGTGAGCCTTGAGAGGGGTTCAAGCAAGGAAAGGAAGGTGGAGGTAGGAGGCAGTGCTATCAAAAGAACATTGACAGTAACCACTGGACCACTACCACTGGACCACAGCAACCACTACCGTGTCCATACTTTGCGTCAGAGACTATAACTGCTTCACATGTGCACATTGGCTTATATATTCTTTGGAACCACTCTGCTATTGTTCTCTCCATTTGAGAGACAAGGGTTCTGTGGCTCCAGGTGGTTGAATGAGTTGCCCACTATCAGAGGCAGTACGTGGGTAGACCCGGGATGCAAACACAAGCCCGCTTGATTCCAAAGTCTCTGAATTTTCCACTATGCCAAGAGGCCAAGCCATGAACACATCCTGTTCTCTTACTCTTCACAAGGTCGAGGATTATGTGAATGCTGTCCACGTAATTACTGTAAAATCACTTTTGGCTGAACTATGGTGAATAGCAAGTTGATTTTCACTTTGTAAATCTAGATCAGTGGCTCTCAACTTGAGACAATTTTGACCCCCTCCCCCAGGGGACATTTGGCAATGTCTAGAGACATTTTTGATTGCCACCACTGGGGTGCGGGGTGCTACTGGCATCAAATAAGTGGAGGTTCCGGGAGTTGCTAAACATCCTACAATGCATAGGACAGTCCCTGCACCAAAGAGCATTACCCAGTCCCCAATGTCAATAGCATGGAAGTTGAGAAACTCTGCTATAGAGGAATGGCTTGGCTATCTATGCAATCGCCTGCCTGGTCCTGTCCCACCCAGGCCACTTTACAGCTTAGCTGGCCATTTAATCGTTCAACATATATTTATTAAGCACGAACTAAATGGCCAACACTATATTGGTTTCTATAGATATACATTATTAAAAGACCAAATGATTTGATTCAATATTTGTCAAAAGGGTAGTTGAAACCCGTAAGCTACACGTTTAAGGGGTGTGTAATGGAGAAACTTTCTGTGATGAAGTAGTTAACACACCAGTATTTTTGAGAATGCAATACATTGGGTTAACCTTTCAATGTCTGTAGAAAGATAAGGAAGAAGATTAAAGAATGTGTCCATATCAGTTACTAAATTTGTATTTGCAGTTAAATCCACACTTACTCTGTATCCTGTCACTGTAATGTTTTTTGTCTATAAGCAAATTTACTAGAAAGTACAAGAGCTTTCCTATAACATTGAGGGATTTGTTTGAAAGGTATCTGCAAAGAATATTGACTTGTAACCTTCAGATTTCTGTGTTAGCTATTGAAAATGATATTTATATGTTGGCTGGAGTGTTTGTTACAGAGAATTGCATTTATTTACTTATAATTTAAATACTGTTCGTCATGAGTTGAAGTGTGTTCACCTATCTTGTGTTTATCAACCCATTGACTAAGACATCACTAAGTTTGTGAGAAACAGTGGTATTAGACTAGCAATACTTTTCAAGGCTTTCCTCCCTGCATCCATTTATACAAGTAAATATTCAAAAATACCATAAGGAGATTAATTTTTAAGGTATCTCATAATCTTCCACAGCACTAGGGATTCAATGGTTAGTAGAAATCAGACGTGGTTCTGAACCCAAATGTCTGACAAGGGGAGACAAAAATCAAGGAAATACTCCCGCAAAGAACTAAGACTACAACTGTCATAGATGCAATGACAAGGAGATCCAAAGCACAATGAATGAATAAAATTGAGAGCATGGTCCCATCTGAAGGGTCAGGGGAAGCTTCTCTGAGGAAGTGGCAGGTGAGCTGAGAACTCATCAAAGTGGGCAATAGTTACTCCAGGCAGAGGAAAGAGCTTGTGTAAAGGCCTGGGGTCAGGGAGAGTTTGGTGGACGGTGTGTCAGGAGCTAAGAGAGTACAGATGAGCGAGGAAGTGTGTGATGGACTTAAGAGGGCAGATAGGGGATGCACATTTTGGGTCCAGGCAGGCCATGTTACTGAGTTTATGTTTTCATCTTGCCATCAGTGTGGAATCACTAAAATGTCAACATCGGGAGGGCAAAGAGAGAAGTGTGCATTTTGAGAAGCTCTCTCCAGCCATGGGGTGGTGAATGGATCATCATAGGAGCAAAGTTAAGGCAAAGAGTCCGTTTGGGAGATAACTGTGTCAGTCAGTAGAGAGATGCTGATGATTGGGAATAGGGTGGTGGCAATAGAAATGGAGAAGACTACATGAATTTGAGAAAGGTTTGGGAGGTAAAATCCACAGGGCTTTATCTATAATGGTTAGGCTATGATGGGGACAGATGAGGGAGATGGTGGTGTGGAGGACTTGCTCCTGAATTTGGGGTTTTTAGCTCATACACTGGCGGCATTAGAAACTATGGCTGATGATTCAGTGGATGGGTTCTGATGCACCTGAACTTTCTCCTATGAAAAGGAAAGGGGGAAAGACCTATTTCCCTATAATGGTATACTTTCTTGCCGGGTGCTTGTTACGGCCTTTAATACAGAGGAAAACAGCCATCAGCTCTGAAACAGTAGGGGAAATCTGGGACATTTAAATATTTAACTCAAAGAATTTGAGCCCTGCCAAGTCTTAATCACAATGCAAACCTTTATGCCCCTATCTCCTTCTGTGCCAATAATGACATTTGAAACAGGAAGGAGAAATCTACTGAAAATCAAGATCACGCTAAGTGAGCACACTGGACAGTGCTTGCTGGGCTGTCTGCTTCAGCTGTTAATTTGCACAGGAATAGCTTCTGGGCTGATTCTGTGACGGGTCTGTTGCCAAGATCGGCCATTTAAAGCTTATGTGCATATTTCTGCTTTCTGCACATGACTTATCACAAGGCCAAGAACGAGTGAATAGGTGCAGAAACCATAGCCCAAAGAAGAAGGAGATGGGACGATTGCCAGAAGCCAAGGAAAGGAGTAGGGATGACTAGAGGAGACGTGAGCGGCAGAGTCCTCTTAGATGGAGGCAAGGTCTCAGTGTGAAGCCCAGGCAAAGGGCAGCAGCGCACCAAGGGGCTGCAGCCTGGGTCTCTAAAAGAACGTTGGAGTCTAGCCTGGGTTCAAATTCCAGCTCTGCAAGTTCTGAGCCTTAAGATAAGTCACTTCACCCTCTGAACCTGTTTCTTTTGAAATCATAATGTGTACCTTGCATGGTTATGAGAATGGAGTGATTTTGCCATAGATGTTGGGAAATCCTACACTTGCCTCCATGTCTGTTTAGCAAACATCTAGTTTTAAGGAATGAAAGAGTTCATATGAGAGCTTTCCTCTAGGTCCTTTTCTGGACCAAAACGATATGGGCCCCTAGATGTCCACAGTCGTGGGTTCAATGTGTTAGCTGATTTAGTAACTTTCTCTCTTGACTAAACACAAAGCAGCTGAGGTCGATATTTAGATGAATCTTCCAGTCTAACATACTCATCTTTCTGAATCAGCCGGGTGAGGTAATGGGGTGTTAGTCACATGCACACTGAGTAGTTAGGGGGTTTTAAGCTACATCACTTCAATTTTTATTATTTCATCTGTTAAAATTAGGTTTTCTCCTGGAATAGCTTAGTGACAATATTGCTGGCCTTTCTTCCAAAAACCATAAAGATGGCCTCTTAAATTTAGAAAACGCTGAAATTGTTGGAAAGTTTTATTAAACTGTTTAGAATTTAAGACAGCAGCTTACAGCAAAGCAGTTAAGAAATAAACAGCTTCTCAGGGTGTTTTCCAGTCCCTTCATGAAGCAATAACTCAAAGTCTTGTCACATTTGGAAAAGGAGACAGATCAGGTGTCTAAACATCCTAAGTGTCTTTAAGGAAAACACTTTTCCCTCTGGAACCATGAATCCAATGTTAACAACATGGTTGCTTGGTGAATTGTATCATAGCATTTTAGACCTGGGAAATACTTTATAAGTCATCTCTCAGTCATTTTCCCAAGTCAACAAAATTTTTCTTTAGTTTATATAAACAATATATAGTTTATATTTACAAGTTTCCCTTGTAAAAATGTTAAAGGCTAATTGCATCCATTGCAATTAGTGAACAATAGTCTGTGTTTTGTTTCCAGTCTGCACTCCTATCTGTGTCTGTCTTGCCCAGGTATCTGAAAAGACAACCACTTTCTCACCTGAAAAGATCTTTCTTTCTCTCTGACAGGATTAGAGTCTCTCTTCTGCCAAAGTTTATCTTTCTTATAACGTCCTCAGTGAGAATTTTTCCTCACCTTTGGCAAAACCATATTCTTACCTGTACTGGGTAATCTTGTGACAGTGACCATACATTTTCCTCTTCAGTATATTTCCCTTTGGATGAGTTCTTCAGTCTGAGGTCATATTTTGGGGGGGTGTTAGGTGGACCATCAAGGCTGGCCATTAACAAAATAGTACTGTAAGGTACCAAAGAGCTACTGTTAAAAAAACCTCACCTTACAGATGAGATAACCAGGGTTGAGAGAGGAGACACCATTTATCCAAGAACATGTAGGTACATAATAGCATAACGAAGTCCAAACCAGACCTCCTGACTCTCAGTCCAGCTTTTCCTCACTTAGGATGACATGTCAACAAGTCTGCAATTGACCACCTTTTGTAAAAGAACATGGCTCTTGGTTCACAATAGACATTCACTGAAGTCTTATTGAGTGAATGAATGGATGCTGAATGAGTAAACAAGACTATTTTCTTAGGCATTTGATTTTAAGTAAAATATTCATGCCATGTCACATGGCAGCACTCATGATCAGCAGTCATTGGTCATATATGATTTTTGTGGAAGTTATCAGGGATAAAAATAAGGGTCTCATCCTGGAACTGACTAGAGATAGGTCAGTGCAAATCAGGAAACATCTGATTCTGCTTTGATTCCAAATCTTGTTTGCCACGTCATCTAGTTGTGAATTTGGAAGTTAATTAATTTACTAACTCAGTCAAGGCCAATGATTCTGGAAAAGGTAAAACAGTGGTATTGGATTGAAGATAAGAAGACATATCTTCAATTTTCCTGCACTCAGTGGCTCAAGCTTGCTGGGGGTTTTCTATTCCTGCCCAGGAAACTGGGAAACTCTCTGTGTCACCTCCCAAAATTTCTCTCCTCCTTTGGCTTCTGAATATCCATTGTTCCCACTGATAGTCAGGGGTATTAATACTCCTTTACATCCATGCACTCAGTGAAATCACTTGGAAATATTTTCCTTTATTTACAGAGGCACCTGCTTTAATACCTATAGACCCCTACTTCTCTCTCCGTAGAAAACAGGGGGCACACAACTGGATTTGTTAGAACAAAGTTAAATGAGGTTGAGGACTCCTCCATGGAAACTTATCCCTATGGTATACTTCAAAACTACTAACAGAGGAGAACTCTTAAAAATACTTGGATCTTTGCTAACAAAGAAAGAGATGGGCAGTGTTGCTGTAAGTTGGGTGTAAAATGGCTTAAAAAATGTTCACAGTCTGGGGGAGCCAATGATGGATAAATGGCTATGTTACTGGATAGATAAATGGATGGACTCTTGGGCAGAGTGATCTGTAAGCTAAAACATTTCTTATAACAACATAAAGCAACTGACTTGGCTTTTCAAAATGATAAGCCTGAACATTTTTCTTAAGGGCTAGGAAGGCAATGAGTTTGCCTAACTGAAACTTAATGTCTTTTCTAGAAAATGTCTGTTCTCTTTTACTTCTAGAAATTATATCCCATCCCCTTTGCCCGCCCTGTAGTTTACTGAACTATGTTTATCTCTTTATGGTGACTTGCCCATCTGTCCCCATGAGGCTATGAGATACTTGGTGGCAGAGACCATGTCTTCTTTTACATACTTCCTATTTTTATTTTCACTTTTTGTTTTGAAATGATTTCAGACTTACAGAAAAGTTTAAAGAAGTGTATAAGTAATTTCCATATGACCTTCACCTAGATTATCTGCAAATATTAAAAGCTGACATTTCCTTTATTATTCTATCAATCATTCTATCCTATCTATCTATCTACCTATCTACCTTTCTATTTATTTATTTCCCTTTCTATATCTATCTATCTATCTATCTATCTATCTATCCATCCATGCACACACACACACACACACTTTATTTTGAAATGTTTGAATAAAGGATACCACTTTGCCTCTAAATACTTCAGTGTGAGTTATCTAAGATCAAAGGCATTTTCTTACATAGTTCAATTATCAAAATCAGGAAATGATCATTCATTCAATACTATCATCTAATCTGCAGCCTTATTCAAAGTTCAACAGTCATCCCGCTAAATCCTGGGACCAATTCAGTATCTAATCTGGGCGCGCATAGTTGCATTTAGTTGTCCTGTCCCTTTAATCTGTCTTGTCCCTTTGTTCTCCTTTAATTTGGAACAGTTCCTTAGCTTTTCTTTGTCTTTCATAATCTTGACATATTGGAACCGTACAAATTAGTTATTCAGTAGGATGCCCCTTAATTTGGGTTTGTCTGAGGTTTCCTCATAATTAGATTCAGGCTATGCAATTTTGGTAGGAAAACCACAGAAGTGATGTTATGTACTTCTTAGGACTTCATATCACGAGACAAATGATGTTTATTTGACACCCCCCTCCCCCATCTTTTGGTGATGTTTACTTTCATTGCTTTATTTAAGTGCTGTCTGCCAGGCTTCTCCACTGTAAAGTTACTATTATTCTTTTTGTAATTAATTAGTATCTTGGGGGGAAATACTCTGAGACCATGTAAATATCTTGTTTCTCATAGTACTTACACCCACTAATTTTAGCATCCATTAATGATCCTTGCCTGAAACCATTATTATTGTAGTGGTAGCCAAGGGGTGATTTTCTAATTCCATCTTTTCTTCTCCATTTATTAGTTGGAATTCTGGCATGTCGTCTTCATCCATGTCCTCTTTGCCTAGTTCAGTCTGGTCCAAAGAAGGCTTTATTTTGTGAGTTGTTTTAGTAGTTACTTACTTGGTGTTATCATTAAAATATTTGAAGCGAGGACATTGTTTTAAAGAGGAAATTCTGCCAACATAATAGGATGTGCTGTTCAATAAATTTTAAATGGATTGTAAGTTAAGTGGGTCTTTAAAAAATTAGCACAGATAAAGGCATTTTGCAAAATTTGTCAAAATAAACTGGTCCAAGACCCCTTTCCAAGTTCAGTAAAGGGTTCAGGGTCAAGTCTTCATTGTCTCATCTCTCAGTGGGAGGGTGTTGACTCTGTCAGAGATGGAAGACTGAGTCACATCAGGCACCATTTTTTGCTCATAGGTCAGTAAACTGCCCATGTGATACTTGACACTGTGATGACACAGTTGAGGAAGAGTGGGTAATCGTCACAGACAACTCCTACTAATTCTCTTTTTTCTTTAAGTTCATGGATTTGTTTGCTTGTTTCTCCCTGATCCTTATACAATGCAGTTGATCTATATGCTGCCCCATTATCCTTTTACAGCATATTGTCACATTCAGGCATACATAATGGGGGCCACAAGAGGGGTTAAGTAAAGCCATTTATATAGATGATGCAACTAACTCAGAGTCCCACCAATGCCTTCTTGCCTGCCCTCCCTCTCTTTTCTGAAGTTCCTTGGACAGTGCTCCATTGTCCCAAACTTGACCCTAGCTGTTAACCAGTTTCCCCCATGACTCAGTCCAAACACTGCCCAAGCCTTTACCTTCACCCCTCTGGGGTTTTGCATCTGGGCAAGTGGCTCTTGTTCCTGGCCAGCCTTTGATCTTATTTCCTGGAATCCTCCACTGCCACATCTGTCAGTTTGAGGTCTCTGACCCCGTCTGGCTTCTCTTCTGGGCCACTGGCCCTCTCCCAAAGACAGCCAGTTAATGAGTTAGGGTCACATTGCTTCCCTGTCTATCCTGACTTAAAAGGGGGGAAAATCCATTTCCCATTTGGTTCTTCAAAAGGGACTAGAATTTCTCAAAAAGAATCTCCACTGAGAAATAAGGATAAAACAGAGACCAAAAGATTAAACAAGTAAACACTTTTTTTTTTTCTTAATGAATTTATTTACTTATTTTTGTCTGTGTTGTGTCTTTGTTGCTGCTCACGGGCTTTCTCTAGTTGCGGAGAGGGGGGGCTACTCTTCGTTGCGGTGCGCAGGCTTCTCATTGCGGTGGCTTCTCTTGTTGTGGAGCATGGGCTCTAGGCCTGCGGGCCTCAGTAGTTGTGGCACACGGGCTCAGTAGTTGTGGCTCGTGGGCTCTAGAGCACAGGCTCAGTAGTTGTGGTGCACGGGCTAGTTGCTTTGAGGCATGTGAGATCTTCCCGGACCAGGGATCGAACCTGTGTCCTCTGCATTGGCAGGTGGATTCTTAACCACTGTGCTACCAGGGAAGCCCCAAGTAAATAGTTTAAAGAGACCCCAAGCTTCACACCAAGTTTAATTTTGAGCACAGGTTATATTAAGTGGCCCAAGTTAGAAAACAGGGACCCATAGTACTGATGACTACACCATTCTTCAATTTTATCTTTTAGGGAAAGCCTTTGGTGGGGGATGTCTTTTTGAATTATTGAATGTTTTCTTGTCTCAACTTCTAGGAAAGGGACAAAAGTATAGCCTCACAATCTCACAGTCTCAATGAGAGCTAAGGATAGGCCTGTGGTGGTCAAATCACCTGGGCCTCATACAAAGTCTGGAATAGAGTAGGTGACCCAGTGAATGTGCACTTGAATTTTCTTAGAACATCCTCCTCAAAACTTTTGTAGATCCCTGAATTTCCAGTATTTAGGCATTGGGACTATAGCTTCCAAACTGGAGGACTAGAAAATAAAGTTATACGCAAATAGGCAGCTTTCAGTTGGCATTAGAAACTTATACCAACCTAGGTCCACGTCAAGCAGCCTGGTGTCTACCCAGTACATTCCTTTCTAGGTGGTTGGAAGGACTCAGGGCACTTTATAGCTTTTGTGCATAAATTCCTAAGACCTGAGATTGCCAAAGTGTTTTGAAAAGGCAAGTGGAAATATGGAAGCAGGGTTAATGTGGTGTGTAGTTGTCTTTGTTAAGCTTTCCAATGGCCACATCATTTTCCAGAAAGAAATCAAGCCTTTAATTACTGCCTGATTTCCACATTAATGTGTATTTTCTCTTATTTTCAAACAAAAACTTGGAGTCATCAGTTAGACAGACCAACACTGAAACCTTGGGGGAATTGTTCAATTGCTGAAGAGTTTCTTCATCTGTAAAATGGGATCATGGCTTATCATATAATGTTGTTATAAAGATTAAGCAAAAAAGAAGGGACCTTGCAGGGAACCAGCTTGAAATAACTTGTAAGTGGTTTCATTCCAGAGTCTCAGGATAAGAACCCAGTCCAATTGACCCACTGACTTCAACCTTGTGAGATGTTCAGCAGAGAACCAATCAAGCCCACCTGGACTTCCAAACTTACAGAACCATGAGATAAATGAGTCTTGTTTTAAGACATTAAAGCTTGTCATAAACCAGCACACATTCCTTCCTTCCTTTTTCTTTCATTTGTAAACATTTATTCTTGGCATAGTCTGTGTTGGGTACTGCTTCAGGCACCCTATAAAAATTGGGGCATTTAATGCACAGAACACTGCTAAGGAAGTGCGTTTCCACATCCCCATTTCCACAAGGATGACTGTAGGGTTATAGAATTTGGGAAACCATCTGGTCTCTCACCCAAAGCCTTCTGCAACACCATGTTATCTCCACTTTCCCCTCTTCCCTATAAGATTTGGATTTTCCTCTGCCCACATGGCTGAGAGGGGTTGAAGAATCTGAGGGCAGGGGAGGAGTGGGGAACATTACTTCTGAGGTTACCATGGAGATAACACAGCATCGAGATGGAAGCAGCACTTGGCGACTTCTGAAAACCTTGGATTATTGTCCAGCTTGCTTTCATCATCTTCCTCTCAGCTCTTCAGAACCGTATTTGGCAGAGTCAGCCGGAAGTCCTGCTTCTGATTTGGAGCTCAGGAGAAGAGATTGTGATAACAATAACAATTAACACTTAAAACATATTTATTCTGTTGCAAGAATTAATTAATCTTCAAATCTATCCTCTGCCTTGCCCAGAGGACTGCCATGCCAAGTCATATTGGAACCTGAGACAGAAGCAAATATGTGTGCCCTGGATTCCATGAAAGCAAACACATCAACAATGTTTTCAAAATTGACTTCATTGCTTGTCTCATTTTCAGTTGAGAGAGTGCCATGTTGATGATTTTTCTTCACCAAGTGACAATCTTACACAATTTTTAGTTAACTTAAGCTGAAGTAAAATGATCATAAATTATAATTTGGTATAAACAAAACACTTAATCTGAAAATAATGTCAGTTTTAGTCCACTTACACTTCAAGTTTCAAGATTTTCCCAAATACTTTAATGTTCTGCAAAAAAATTAGCCACTAATAAAATATATAAAAACATGTGTATAGAGACACACATTTTTCCTGTTACCTCAAGCTCCATATGACTCAACAGAGAAATGGTCTTTATTTAAAATATTGATATTTGTTCATCATTGATGTGTTTGGATTAATTCTGATTTCTTAAAAAGATATTGCGTTAAATTATTATTTATCTTGAATACTGATTTCTTGGCATCCCCTTAAATTTGACGCCTGAGGTGAGTACCTTACTTGCCTCACCCTAGTCCTGGGCCTTGCTCAGGGCACACACACAGCTTCTAGAGAAACATCTCTAGACTTTTCTGTACATTGAAGAAAATCCTGATATTGGCTGTCTTATTCTTCAGGGATGTATTGACAGATTTTGACGTTTCAAAACTCTCAAAGTGTTATTGCCTTCTCGGTAACTTCAGTCTATCCTAGGCTAGATTAGAAAAACACAGGGCTTTGCAAAGATTCGGTGTGAAAAAAAAAAATCTTGCAAAGACCATAGTTGCACTAGTGTAGCTGGACTTGTAACTCTAGTATGAGACACACTCAAACTAATATTTAAGGGGATCAAGAAGACTGCTGAGGGCCAGTTTACAAGCCGAGTAAATGAGCCTCCTAGGAAAGAGAGAAGGCAGGTGTTCAATTTTCCACAATGTTAATTATTTGACCAATGGTGTCCTTATTGTTTTAATAATAATAGTAAAAAAGCATCAGTGCAAATATATTCCGGGTCATAGAGACAACTACTCTCTACTTATATATTACTAGACACTAGACACATTTATTTCCCTATACTCCCATTTGTGTTTTTATCAAAAAAAAAAAAAAAGATGAGTGGAGAGTTAACTGCATAACTGAGGTGTCCATTTTCAAGTGAAGATCAATTAATGTCCACAATCCATTTGTAAGAACAAAGCTTCAGTAACAGCTCAAACAGGCAAACAATGTGAGAGAGTGGGATGGATATTGACTCATCACACAGTGCATTGTAGTATCAGCTTGCCGGAACCGAAAAGATGCTGTCGAAACAGAGTAATCAGTGTGCCATGTTTAGATTTCAAATGGCAATTTAGTTTCAGGAGCACAACACAAGATGCACATTGAATTAATATTTTAATTCAAATGTAATGGCTATTGTTGTTTTGCTTCTGTTCCAGTTGTGAATGGGTTTTGTATTATAGTTGTATATGAGACACGAGGACAAAGAGTTAATACAAAGCTTTATGTTTGTATACATTGAAGATATATTGTGATAGAAATTATATCAGAACTTGGCATACGTGCAATTTTTTTCTTCCTTCAGACAAGAGCCGTTATGTTACCCAAGTGTAAAATTCTGAGGCTGAAAGCAATGTCTTGGCTTCATAGTGAATACTTGGGAAGGAGAGAGAAGGTGGTTCTTAATCCAGATGAGCTAATAGCTTGTGGCACACAGACTTTCAGCCATGATGGAAGAGACATTTGGGAGCTCTGTCTCCTGGACCCCCTTCAACCATAGCTGCAGCCTTTGCTTAAGGAGGAAACGGGTCTGAGCAGCTCTGTAGTTTGTTCAAAAAGTGCTAGAGCGAAGTTAGAAGGGCTCTTGCTTCCTCCTTACACCAAACAGCCTAATGAGATTGTTAACAGCATTGTGAGAATCCATTATCACCGTTACATTTTAGCAAGAGGGTGTGTACATGCGGGGGTCAGGGGGGATGCAGCAAGCCCACGTGTGGGCAGCGTGCAGAATTGTCACTGCCGCTACATTTCCAAATCCCGGAGCTGTGAATTTGGCTGGCAAGGGTCTGGGCTTCCAGCCAACTGCTAAGCTGTCCAGGTAGATGACAAACTAATTAGGGAACTGTGAACCAATTAGCACTTGGGCTGGGTTGGCTAGTCTGTCTTAAAGATTTCTTCACTGAATGTTTGGCAATAAGACCCATCTCCATGCCCCCTCCTCCCGCTGTCTAGATGGGTCATACAATCTGTCTTGGAAAGGGGGGTGCTTTAGCCCTAGAGACATTATTAATGTTCCAAGCAAAGTTTCAGTCCTACAATGTTAGCTTTCCTTTGAAGGTGACAATTGTCTCCCGAGAGATGACCATCATGATTTAGGGCAGGTGGACTGGGCCAACCCTTCCACAGTGAAGAGGCAAAACAAAGCAAGCCCTCCTGGGAGACTGAAAAGTAAAAATCTCCCTGACCAACATATTAATCCATATGTCACTGTCACCTCTGATACAGATTCCAGAAATGGGTTTATTTTCTTATCTTCTGAAGCATCCTTGACCTCCCCTTCTGTAGATCATAGACACCTGACCTTGCTGCTCTCCTCCCTGGAAAGCTTTGCCTTTTGCCTTCACTGGTGCAGGTCCCCTACACCCATCCTGCCCTGTTGGCTTCTGTTGTCCTATGGCTGAGGAGGAGAGGGACTCCCCAGAGGGGCATCTTCTGCTTAATTAATGTTTCCTGTTATATTTTAAGAGCTATTCAATGCACCTGAGGAAATGGCTTATTTCTGATCAGTAACAACAAAGAGTCAAGAAACACGTTTCTCATTTTTTTAGCAAGTATGTTATTTTCTTAGTATATAATACCCACTGAGTGGCAATAAAAATTGGGACAAAGGAACAAGGGACTCTGTCCACCACTAGAATCTTTAATAGGAATGAGTGATTCCTAGGAATCACCTCTGAGTGCCTGAATCTAGATGTTCTCCTGAGTGTGCACCGTGGGGGGTTTGTCTATGTGTGCCTGAGTGTGTGACCTAGGACTACAGTCTTACTTATGGCATGTCAGCCATTCTATCCTAAATGGAGTCTGACCCCTCCCATTCATAAGAAAAGGTGATTTTAAGAGACCTCCTCTTTGAGAATAGACTTATCATGGCGCTCAGGACAGTGTTTCCTTGGTTCATGGTCTGCGTGCATGATAATATGTTTGACCTCCCTTATTCTAGAAGAAGCAAATAAAAAATGATGTGTATGGTTCAAATGGTAATTCTCGCACACCTTTGTATGAGCAGCCTCTGCTGTTCTCATCTTAGCACCCTGACATGTCTAGACAAGCCAGGAGAGTTTTGCATGATGGGGAACGGGACATTGGATTGAAGACAAAGAAGCCTCTTGGGGTAGGATTTACTCAAAAGGTGGTTTCTTTCTTTCTCCAGATCCAATCAATTTACTGTGGAGCACTGTGCTGAGAGAAGGTCTGAAGTGTGTTCCAGACTCTCTATCAAGCATGCTGGACTCTGTGCACCACAACTGTCATGGAGGTAGGAGGTGGGGATGGTGACATTTGTAATCTCTGCCTTAAGGACAAGACAGAGTCAATATAAAAATAAAAGATTGGGCTTCCCTGGTGGTGCAGTGGTTGAGAGTCTGCCTGCCAATGCAGGGAACATGGGTTCGAGCCCTGGTCTGGGAAGATCCCGCATGCCGCAGAGCAACTAGGCCCATGAGCTACAACTACTGAGCCTGCGCGTCTGGAGGCTGTGCTCCGCAACAGGAGAGGCCGCGATAGTGAGAGGCCCACGCACCGTGATGAAGAGTGGCCCCCACTTGCCACAACTAGAGAAAGCCCTTGCACAGAAACAAAGACCCAACACAACCAAAAATATAAATAAATAAATTAATTAATTTTAAAAAGATGCCTCTCTCTCTCTTTTTTTGCGGTACAAGGGCCTCTCACTGTTGTGGCCTTTTCCTTGTGGAGCACAGGCTCCGGATGCGCAGGCTCAGCGGCCATGGCTCACGGGCCCAGCCGCTCCGGAACATGTGGGATCTTCCCGGACCTGGGCACGAACCCGTGTCCCCTGCATCGGCAGGTGGACTCTCAACCACTGCGTCACTAGGGAAGCCCAAGATGCCTCTCTTTAAAAAAGAAATAAAATAAAATAAAATAAAAATAAAAGATTGATTAATGGGTTAGATCTCATTATAGTTCTTATTCGTCACCATTCCCTGCATCCACACGTGCACATGCCGTGGCCTTATCATAGGTGGAGTACATTCCTCTTACCCTTGACTTTGGACTTGACCATGTGATTTGGTTTGACCAATGACATGTGGGTAGAAGTGAGAGCTGGCTGATTCTGAGACTAGGACTTAAAAGGCCTTATCTATTTCTACTTGCCCTAGTCTGTCTCTGCCCCCAACATGGATGACACATGCCTTGGCTAACTCCCTGGTCCCAGGAGGAGGTTGAGAGATAGAACAGAGCTTCCCCAGGCAAGCTTCTCTAGCCAAGCCTAACCAGATCAGCTGAACTCCAGCCACTCTGAGGCATGTAAGTCTTGATAGTTTGTTACACAACAGGAGTCATCAAGACAATCCACAAATAAAAACCTTGGTTACAAAATGAAAGTGTGACTCTGAGTACAGAAGAGTATCATTTCCCCAGTCTAGCATCAAGTGACTTACATCTGAGTCCCAGGGCAAGGGGACTGAAAACAAATACTTGCCAATAAAATGGCAAGAGGCGTTTCATTAATAAATCATAATAAAGACTCGGAACCTGCTAATGCCAGGCAAAGCAGGGTTTTAGCCCATATTGAAGAATGTAATACTTATGGGGCTGGGTATAAGGGTGTGGTGCTTTCAAAATATGCCTGTAAATTCTTGACACTCTTACCACCAAAAGGTAGAGTCTAATTCCCTGCTCCCTTGATTACATGACAGTCTTAGTATTTAGAAGTGACTTGCTTCTAATAAATATTATATGTTGCTGTGACACCACGTGGCTTCCAAGGCTAGGTCATACAGTTCCATCTCCCTCTCTGTCTCTCTTCCTCTTTCTCCCCCACTGCAGTCACCCCTGCCCTTAGAATCCAGATACCAGGCCATGGGGAAGCCAACCAGCTACATACAAAGACCACATCCAGGTGGTCCAGCCCTAGCTCCAGTGAAGGTTCCATCTAATCTCAACATTAATTGTCAGAGATGGATGTGAATGACCTTCCAGATGATCCCAGCCCCCTGTGATGCTGAGTGGATCTGAAGTGACCTGTTCTCTGAGCCCTGCTCAAACTGCAGAATCACAAGCAACATGAATGTCATTGCTTAAGTAGCTAGGTGTGATGCCAGAAACTCCATCTCTGTGCACCAGTGCCGAATCAAATCTCAGAGACGGAATTTTGAGTGAAGTAGAAAAGAATAGCTTTATTGCTTTGCCAGGCAAAAGAGGACACAGTGGGCTCGTGCCCTCAAACACTGTCCCAACCCAGGGAGATTTGGCGAGGAGTTTTATAGCATTGGTTCAAGGCTGGGGTTGCTGAAAAGTATCAGGGTGTGTGCAGGGTCTGAATTCCTTTAATCTGGCCTCAGGTGGTCTCCTGATGAGCTTTTATGGTTCTTGAGGTTATCAAACTGTTACCTTCTCTCTGGAATGAAGAATGCTTCATTAAGTAGTTAACATCTCCATTTTTGGGGGGTTTTAGTTCTGTAGAAGAGCTCAAAGATACTGATATATGTATACCTTGAGGAGGAACCAGGACCCTGTTCCAAGGCTACACTCTTGTTTCTTCACTGCTCCTGCCTTGTCTCTGCATCTTCTCCCTTCCCTGATTAGCAACTGTTTGAATCTGCCCTTTGGAACTCAGGGAAGGTCATGGAGACTGAAGCCTATTTCCTACAACCAAGAAATGGGGGGACACAGAAGGGCTTCCGTGCCTAGGAGGGAAGACCCACAGGGTCTTGTTCAGTTTCGGGTTTGTGGGGTGATATTTTATGCAGCCACAGGTAACCAGAATGAGGGTGTTTCTTTTTGAGGGATAATATTGGCCTGGAGAGGACACAGCTGTATAAACCAGCAAGCTTCACGACTGGACCAAGAGAAAATTACTTTCCAAGGGCTTGAGGAGGAGGTGGCCCTGGCAGCTTCAGCATGGACAGGAGATGCACCCACATTTCCCCATGACTTGAAGGCACCAGGAGCCTGAGCAATGAGAACAAATGCTGTGGAGTAACAGAGAAGTCCATGTGTGCAAGAATCCAAAGACACCCTGGGGGGTCACCCCCAAGTGTGTGTATGGGCTGGCCTTCCCATACTCTGGACTGATGTAGGCCCATGTGTGTGACCGGCTATTCCTTCTGGGCCGCCTTGGCCTGGAAAGCCGAGCTTGCACATTTGTTATGACACTCCTGTTTCCCAAAGCCCTCACATACATCATCTGTTTAAGTGCTCACATTAACACCTGTGAGGTAGGTATTCTCATTCCCAGGTCTTGCAGCCTGTAAATGGCAACTCTGTCAGGAAATCAAGTCTTGGTTCACTCTCTGGACCACAGCTGCCCTGGCAAATCAAATCTTATTTTTAATGTAAGTCCAGAGAAAGCTTCTTAAATTAGCTCTGGGGTGAATTTTAACCCTTATCCTAAACCCTCAATGATTCATCCATCCTGCGAGCTCAGAGCGCTGCATAGTAAAATCCCATGAATTCAATTTCCATGAACGTAGACTTTGGGGTGGGAACCAGATGGATGGTCTCTCCTTGATAACGTAGACACACTTAGCCTGGCCCGTTGAACCAAAGGTTTTGTGTTAAGGCCTTTCTTCAAAATAATCTCTAAGGCATGCACTTTATAAATGGAGGCCACATAAGCCTAAGGCTTGGTGGTGGGTCTGCCTTGGTCTTGCAGGTGTCACCTTCATACCTGCCTGAGGAGCAGGCCTGCCTACAGGTGCTTAAGGTCCTTCTAGCTTGGCCCTTGACTCTTTTGCACTGTGTGCAAGGTCTTGGTTTGAGCACACTTATTCCTTCTCATTGACCTTTCCCACCTTGGAATCTTGCTTCCTAGGCAGATCAGCATCTTGGCTGATACAGATTCTGTCTCTAAGGTTCAGGAGAGCTCACACCATGCCTTAATGGCATTGACCACAGACCTAGGTCCCAGATATCTGCCAGGCAGCATGGGCCAATGGTTGACCCTCGTTTGGCCTTTCCATAATTATACACCCTGAAGAACTCCTGCAGTCAGTCTACAAGTTGGATTGTTTATTAAATAATCACTATTCTACTCGTGAAATGGTGCCTCTGCAGAAATTGAACTTGTGGTGGCAAAGAGAGATCCCCATTCCATACCTCCAAATCCTCCTTCCTTAGTATAAGTGTTGTCACTTGAAATTGATGATACACAGTTCAGGGGATTGTCCTTAACTATTTGGAGTGTGAATTGGAGGCAGTTTACCAACATCTATCTTTTTTTTTTAATGCACATAAACTTTGTTCCAGCAGCTAGATTTTCAGAAATGTATCCTACATCTGGGTGTCATGAAACATCTGAGGAGTCTTATTGTAACTTTGCTTGCAATGATCAAGTATTGGTAACAACCTAGATACCCATCAATGGAAACTAGTTGAATAATTGGTTTCATCAATACATGGGAAAGTGCTCAGTCTTTACAGAGAATTAGGTGAAGCTTTAACAAACTTTGTAAGACATATTTTCAAGTAAACACAAAGAACAAATGAAAAGAACAATGACATGATTCAGAAAAGTGTGTAAAGTAAAGCACAAAGAGCACACACACAGACATACATGTCAGTCTTACAGAGAAGATTTTGGAAAGATAAAAGAGAAACAACTGTAGTACTTACATCTGACATTCTGGAATGGGAAGAAAATTTACTTTCAAGATACTCTTCTTGATGTTTGAAGTTTTATTTAATTTCTTTCTTTTTTCATGTACATGTATTAATTTTTTAAATTAAAAGAAACCAAAAGCTAAAATCAATATTGACATAGAAAAGTTGGTTCAGGATTGTCAATATGTAAGGTATGAAAGCACAGATTTTTCAAAACTGAATCACAGGAAAGTCAAGGGATATTCACACTTTGGAAAACAAATTGCGTCCCAGTCCAGGGAATAGGGTTAGGAGTAGGTGGATGAGTTTGATTTGAAGACTTGAGGCCTGGAGAATTTTGCTGCAAAATTGTTCTTTATATCCTAAATTGGTCATGGTCCTTGGGTTGACCATATTCAATATTTTATCCATGCACCTTTTCTTATATTATAGAGAAATGCTATATAGCACTCTTTCCAAATCAGATTTGGGTCACTTTGTTCCAGCTGGTGAAAGCCAAGCTCAAACTGGCATACATGGTGCTGCCTGCTGGTCCATAGCTTTATTTCAGAATGTTTCCCACTTTCATGAAAAATACCATCTTTGTTTTCATTTACTTTTTTTGAGACTATGATTGGAATTTTACGGCTCAGAGTTTTCCAGGGTGAACATTTAGCTGTAGTCCAGGGGAAGGGAGCGGCTGCCAAGATCCTTGCCTCCTCCCCTCCCCACAACCCCATCTTCTTCCAGGACCCCCCTGCTTCCTCCTCCCACTTCAGCTGGAAAAATTTAACATTTTACCTACCTTGGGATTTGGGGTAAATTTTTATTTGAAAGATTGAATGCCGCTACTCAAACACATTTGGAAAATAGGCTTTTATTGCAGTTTGCACATAATGTTGTTTCAAAATAAATAGAACCCAGACAAATTCAGAAGCTAATGCTAGTGCTGAAAATGAGACTTTCCTAAATGTAATATAATTGAGATAAAGATGGCAATCTTTGGGCTTGAAAAGAGGTGACAATTTGAACAGAAGAAATATGAGGTAGGGTTGAGCACAAGGTTTTTAGAGCCAGAATGTCTGGGTTTGGATTCAGTACTGCTAATTACTAGTGATGGGACCTTAGGAAATCACTTACACTTTCTGCCCTCTCATTCTCAAATATACAACATAGAAATGATCATTGTGGTAGCGACAACCGTAGCTTTGTTGTGTAATTAAATCAAATACCTGAAGGGCTTAGGCAATGCCCCACGCACAGTAAGGGTTATATAAACATTAGCTCTTGTCCTTTACCTTCTTCATTTGGCTTAATGCCATGTTCAAGTGTGAATCTGCATGAAATATTGGAAACATTTAATTATTTGGAGTTTTGTGATATGTTTTGGCTTTGGGGGAATTCAATCACTCTTAGGATATGGAAACAGATTATTCAACTTCTAAACATTTGAATTCCATACAGATTGTTCAGGAACACACTAAACAAGACAGATGAAGCCGTTCTGTCCAAATATCTTGGTAAGTTTTTTAAATTTATTTATTTATGGCTGCGTTGGGTCCTTGTTGCTGCGTGCAGGCTTTCTCTAGCTGCCGCGAGCGGGAGCTACTCTTCCTTGCAGTGCAAGCGCTTCTCATTGCGGTGGCTTCCCTTGTTGCAGAGCATGGGCTCTAGACGCGTGGGCTTCAGTAGTTGTGGCACGTGGGCTCAGTAGTTGTGGCTCGTGGGCTCTAGAGCACAGGCTCAGTCATTGTGGCTCACGGGCTTAGTTGCTCTGCGGCATGTGGGATCTTCCCAGACCAGGGCTCGAACCCATGTCCCCTGCATTGGCAGGTGGATTCCCAACCACTGCACCGCCAGGGAAGCCCTCTTGGTAAACTTTAGATGTAACCGACATGCAGTGAGGTCTACAAATCAACTGTTCAGATTGATGAAATTTTACATATGCAGACACCTGTGTAACCACCACTCGGACCACAATGGAGAATGTTTCTAGCAGCCCCAAAACACCTGCTCCTTCCCAATCAATACCATCCATACAGGGAACTCTCTGACCTCTAGCCATATTTGGCCTTCTCTGTTTTTAAACTTCATCTAAATGAAGCATTCAGTGTGCTGTCTTTTTGTCTGGCTCCTTTCGCTCAGCACATCTGTGAGGCTCGCCTATGTCAGTGTGTGTCTCGGCTGGTCCATGGTGTGGATATACCACAATAATTTCATCTGTTCTGTGGTCGACCTTAGGGTTTTTTCCAGTTTTTGGCTTTTTGAATTAAACGGTTTTGAGTATTCTCGTTTGTGTTTTTGGTGAACCTCAGCCCTCATCTTTCTTGGGTGTATTTCTAGGAATGGAATTGCTGGGCCATGGGAAGGCTTTTGTTTGGTTCAATATATAGAGCTGACCAATTTTTTCTTAGCATCTCCTAAAGCAAGTTAGGCCATTCTCATCCCAGAATGGAGGCCAACCTTCCTGCAGCATCGTGGCATGATGAGCTGTTCTGTGGATAAATTCACTGAGCAAAGAATTCTTAAGCACCCAGGGAAGCATTGCACTAACCGACGGAGGGGGTCCAAGAACAGACATCTGAGCTGGAGACCCTCAGACCTCAGGCTTCACTTCTGCAGTTTCTATGGAGCAAGGCTTCTTCTGGCAGGCCAGGACCCCTGCCTTCAGGGACGCCTCGGGCAGTGAGGGTGCACCTCTCCCTCCTGGCAAGGTGAAGTTCCACATTTCTGAGCCAGGCAGATGGATCATTTGTGAATTTATGACAGAAAATATATTCTTTAGACAGAGTCTTCCCTGATTATTGGAGAAAACTTGACTACTAGAAACTGCTTCTCTACATCAGCTCCTTGGTAACAGAGGTAAAAGTTTCTTGCTTTGCCTAACCCCCGATGGTCGAGTTTCTTGCTCTACAAGGGACTGGACAAACGCATGGTGAGTGCAGTGGAAGTGATTGCTCCTCCTTTTAAAGGTCTCCTCAATACTGCTTGTCATCCACACAGTGCAGACTTAGAACCATCCTCTCTCCTCCTACCTAATCCTCATGGCTTTTTTCCTCTATTCATCTTGTTTGGAACTAGACACACGGTATGGAATAAGAATAATAGTGGTTAAAGCACAAATTCAGGGGCCATATACCCACATTCAAAACCCTGTTTTGGGTTTCCCTGGTGGCGTAGTGGTTGAGAGTCCGCCTGCCGATGCAGGGGACACGGGTTCGTGCCCCGGTCCGGGAAGATCCCACATGTCGCAGGAGCGGCTGGGCCCGTGAGTCATGGCCGCTGAGCCTGCGCATCCGGAGCCTGTGCTCCGCAACGGGAGAGGCCACAACAGTGAGAGGCCCGCGTACCGCCAAAAAAAAAATTAATTAATTAAAAAATAAATAAGTAAAAAGTGTGTTAAAAAAAATAACAACAACAAAAAACAAAACCCTGTTTCTGTTCCTTAATAGCCATAGGGTCGTCATCACTTACCTGCACTGTATGTAAGTTTCCTTGTGTGAATAAATAGGTTAATATGCATAGAAGTGCTCAAAACCATGCTAGGCTAAATCCTATATAATTAGGACTAATTATTATTTAAGAGTCCAGAGAGGACGCAGTGTTCCCACCACATGCCTGCACTGGTAAGCATCATGAAAAACTAACAAAAATTCTTTGTTACTCTGATAAAAAACTTATAATCTACTTTAATTTGCATTCATTTATGAACAATAAGATTAAACATATGTTCATGATCTTTGTTATTTTTAAATTTTATATTGGAGTATAGTTGATACACAATGTTGTGTTAGTTTCAGGTATACAGAAAAATGATTCAATTTTACATATTTATATTCTTTTTCAGATTCTTTTCCATTATAGGTTATTATGAGATATTGAGTATAGTTCCCTTGCTATACAGTAGGTCCTTGTTTGTTATCTATTTTATATATAGTAGTATGTATAAATTAATCTCAAACTCCTAATTTATCTCCACGCTTCTTCCCCTTTGGTAACCATAAGTTTATCTTCTATGTCTGTGAATCTATTTCTGTTTTGTAAATAAGTTTATTTGTAACATCTTTTCAGATTCCACATGTAAGCGATATCATATGATATTTGTCTTTCTCTGTCTGACTTACTTCATTTAGTATGATAATCTCTAGGTCCATCCATGTTGCTGCAAATGGCATTATTTCCTTCCTTCTTATGGCTGAATAATATATATATATATATGTACACAGTGGAATGTTATTCATTTTGTTTTTTATTTTAACTTTTAAAGCCATATAGAATTTATATTATTTTATGGCAAAAGTTAGGAAGCAAACTTATATTTTTTTAATTGTTTAGCCAGTTGCTCTCTGAACTGTGGTTAAGATCCACTGATATAAAACCTCACCAGTTCTTTGAACAGTGGTGCACATGGCTTATCTCAGCGTGGTCCACTTTCTCTTTCTTCTTCCCTCCTGTCACTCTCATCCCTTCCTCCTGGGCTCTATCTTCATGCAACTCTCCTCCATTCCTGGGGCTTGTTTAGGTCTTTACACCATTGTACATACCTGCAATGACTTCCTTCACTCTCCACCCTCATCCAACACTTTCTGCTAGGAAAATGAGACATCTTTTAAGATCCAGGGAAGGCACCACCTCTGTTGTGCATCCTTTAATGCTGTAGAAAATAACCTCCTCTTTGGGCTGCAAGCTCTTCATCAGCAGTGGTCCAATCATGATCATTTCTGTATCTTCAGCTCCTCTGGTAAAAGGCAGATGCTAGAATAAAGTCCCTTCAATAAATGAATTAATGATTGACATCTAAGCAAAACATCATGCCTGTAGAGGTAAGCTACAGCAGGGACATTTATTGGTTCTCTTCCCAGCACTCAGGACTGGCTTCTCCTCCTAGAGTGTATTGATTGCCAACAGGAAACTCACCCTTCTCCCATCCCCCCACTGTGCATTTGTGATGAGATTGACAGTCAGCCCAGAATGTGTAATTGACTTAGGACAACCAGCCCACTCTGGCCACAGTGATAACTTCAGGACCCAGCATGTAACCTGGCCAGCATCCTTAGCCCAAGGGGACATGTTCTGAGGTCGCAAGGAGAGGACAGCCTGTTTCTTCAGAGGACGAAATTGAAAGGTGCCTCCCTCCTTCCCCCACAACACACACTGGATGTGAAAGAGGAAGGAGGTAAACCTCAGAAGCTGTTGGTGGTCCTCATCAGACCTCAATAAGAGCTTTTCAGAAAATGTTACCCAGCCAACCACAGCCAAGAAATGATGAGATAGAACCCTATTCTTTAATATAACATTTAAATCCTGGATGGTACTGCACCAAAAGTGGACTCCCTTGAACCACTGAGTTACATGAGCCTTTGAATTCCCCTTGTCATTTAAGCTACCCTGAGTTGAGGTTTATCTTAATTGTAACCATCAAAGCAAGATATGATCAATTAATGCTGTAAGGACTAAAGCTAACCATCACCAACCATGGAAACTAACATTTCTAGATAGCTTTCTAGATACCAGGTCACTGTTAGCAAAGCAATTACCCATGTATTTTATTAGTTGTTTCCATAGATTAAATGTTTGTGTCCCCCCCAAATTCATAAGTTGAAACCTAACCCCCAAAGTGATGATATCAGAAAGTGGGGCCTTTGGGAGCTGATTAGGTCATGAAGATGGAGCCCTCATGAATAGGATTAAATCATGTTCTTTTATAAAAGAGATCCCACAGAGCTCCTTAGCCCCTGCGACCAAATGAGGACACTAAGAAGGCACCTTCTACAAACCCCAAAGTGGGTTCTCACCAGACACTGAATCTTGCACTTCCCAACCTCCAGAAGTGTAAGAAATAATGTTCCTTTTTGCTGATTAAAAGCCACCCAGGTTATAGTTATTGTTATAGCAGTCTGAAGAGTCCAAGACAGTTGCTTTGAATTCTGTGACATTCCTAGCCTAGTTCATGGCACAGAGTAGCCCTCAATAAACAATAATTTCCATAACTTCACTTTTACCCAATACACTTCAGGCATAAAAATCAACAATTTGATTTAGGATAATATTATAAATAACCACTTACAAGCATGAACTGTTATCCTTAACTTTAGAGAATTCATGGAGTTTAAGAAGGCATCAGATGGAAGCTATAAAAAAGTCGCATACCCCAGCTGGATGCAAAAGTTAAACACCAAGTGATCGTTTTTGGAGAAATACAAGTAGTCACAGCCCTGGGAGATAGAGCACAGTCAGAGGAAACACAGCCACATCTCACCAATGGTGGTCCAGCCCATACCTGACCTGGAGAGATAGTGCTGGAAAGTCAATCATTGGACCTGGCCTTGTGGCCCTTCTATTCTAGTGGAGAAACCAAACAATGATGCTAAATGTGGTCATTTAACTTGTAATAAACTGTGTGCTTAGGGATGCTTCAGTAGAGAGTGGTCATGGGAGGCCTCTCACAATGGATGGCTTGTCAGTTGAGATATAAGGTGTGAGAAAGGGTCAGCCAGGCAGAGGACACGAGGAAGAAGAGTCCCGACGTCTGGGCCAACATGTATAAAGGCTTCAACTGAGACATGGAAGAAAAAGACGCACAAAATTCCATTGGCCTCCAGAGAGGACAGACAGGGCAGTTTACAACTGCCTGGCAAGAGCCAGGATGTGGCTATGGAGAGGCTTGTGAAAGATCAAAGGTGGGGACCCCCAAGGACAGGGGTGTAGCTGGGACTGACGAATGCCTTTAAACCTGCGCCAGCGGTGACCACAGAGAGGGCTGAGGCCACTGACACCAGCATGACCCTGGCTTGGCAGATACTGACATTCCTTTACTATGTGGTTCCCACAGTGCTGGGGCTATTCATTAGGAATGAGCATTATTAGTGACCAGACTCGGGAGGGAAGAGGCCACATATGCAGAAAGTGGGAAGAAATAAGGCAAGTGGGAGAACAGGAGGGCAGACCACATCACGGTGCTAGGGTCGCAGGGTCAAGGGTGCGGGGTCCTCTGGTTCAGAGGCATTGAGTTAAACCATGGGTGCTTGAACCTAGAGACCAACTGTTGCTCCTGAGAAAGGAAATGTCGGGATAATGGGGCAGGAGACATTGGGTTTGGGTCATTTCTAATGGTGAGGGTCTCACTTGCCTCCTCTGAGAGGTGCAGACAGTGTTTAGCGGTACCACCTCAGCCTGGGTATGATATTGGTCCCCAGAGAACTAAGTACCTTTCAATTATACTAATACTTTGCAAGAAGCTACTGTGTTCCAGGTACTGCAGCAAATAGTGCCTCTATATTGAGTGAGTGCATAATGTGTTATCAAACCTGGGATATTTTTTTTTCTTTTTTTTTTTTTGGCCATGCCACATGTGGGATCTTCTCAGTTCCCCAAGCAGGGTTTGAGCCCCTGCCCCCTGCAGTGGAAGCGTGGATTTTTAACCACTGGACCGGCAGGGAAGTCCCGAACCTGGGACTTTTAAGAATGATGGGGGGTGGGATAATTTCTAAACCCACTGGAGTTCTGGGACAACTGGCCATTACTAGGTAAACGGGTGAATGGTCGTCTTGTGTGTACCTCCCTGCCCTTAGGGTGGTGTTTGTTGACGGACTTAATGTGCGATGGGTGTTAAAAATTGTTTCTTATCATCTTGTCCGTTAAGAGGTGAGCAAATGGCAGAACTGGAGAGTCAAGAATATACTGGGGGGCCTAGACTTAGATATTCCTTGATTCATATTCTGCCACCACTGTTTACTCTGAGTTGTTTCACCTCTCTGAGCCTCAGTTTCTCCATGTGTAAAATGGGAATGTTGATTTTGATACCTCCTTTGCCAGGTGTTAAGAGTCTGAAATGAAATAATGTGTACAAAGGGGTTAACATGGTGCCTGGTACATAATAAGCAGCAATAAATGTTAATTTACAGGATTAATTCTCAAGGATGGAGAGTGACCAATAAAAAGTTGCATCAAGACTGTCAAACACACCTTCAACAGACCTGTGTCGCCCATCCCTAGGACCTGGTAGATACTCTCATTTACAAACGACATGCACACACACACATACACCCCTCCCCAGAGCATTTTCCCCCCTGTTCCCCAGGGGAGAAGTCCTGATCCACTTTCCCTCCTAGGAGGCTGAGTGGAGAAGGCAAGGGGAGATCCAAGGTACACATAACTCCAATTCAATCTTTCCAATCACTAGGGATTACTCACCACCAAGTGACAGATGAGAAGAACTTAGTAATTTGAAGGGCTGGGCAAAGAACACATATTCTAACATGTTGCCATCACTGGTTTGGAATTACTGAGCATTTTTCATTTCAGCATTCAGTGAATTGTGCTGTCCTGAACTGGGGTTGGCAGTTCTGAGGAAGTCCTGAGATTCACCCAGAGACTGAGACTCAACTCCAGGGATTCATACCTTAGTTGGGTTTCAGATCACGGCCGTTGGCTTCTGAGCTTTTCCAGCACCTATATAGCCATTCCCTACCTATTTCCTGTCTTCAGTACTTAGCATAGTTTCTGTTTCTTGGTCCAACCACAGAATGGAATAAATATGACAAGAGTGCTAGGCAGGAGGTACATGAAACACTGGAAGGGGCACGAGATGTTTTCTTTGGGTACCAGCAGATCAGTGGAAGCTAAACTGAAAAGAGGTGACATGCAAATAAGACCTTGGAGGATGAGTATGAGCAGGGAGTTTAAGGAACGGAGAGAAGGAGGGCATTAAAACCATAGGAATGATATGAACACATGTATGGAGACAAGGTGTGTCTGGCAGATAGACCAGTGTGTATACATGGGTAACTTTTTAAAAAATTTTTTATTTTATATTGGAGTATAGTTGATTTACAATGTGTTAGTTTCAGGTGTACAGAAAAGTGACTCAGTTATACATATATCTATTCTTTTTTCAAATTATTTTCCAGTTTAGGTTATTATAGAATATTGAGTAGCATTCCCTGTGCTATACAGTAGGTCCCTGTTGGTTATCTGTTTTAAATATAGTAGTGTGTATATGTTAATGCAAAACTCCTGATTTATCCCTCCCCCCACCTTTCGCCTTTGGTAACCATAAGTTTGTTTTCTAAGTCTGTGAGTCTGTTTCTGCTTTGTAAATAAGTTCGTGTGTATCATTTTTTTAGATTCCACATGTAAGCAATATCATATGATATTTGTCTTTCTCTGTCTGACTTCCTTTGCTCATGCAGCTCAATATCAAAAAAACAAACAACTCAATCAAGAAACGGGCAGAAGGGCTTCCCTGGTGGCACAGTGGTTGAGAGTCCGTCTGCCGATGCAGAGGACACAGGTTCGTGCCCCAGTCTGGGAAGATCCCACATGCTGCCGGAGCGGCTGGGCCCGTGAGCCATGGCCGCTGAGCCTGCATGTCCAGAGCCTGTCGCTCCGCAATGGGAGAGGCCACAACAGTGTGAGACCCGCGAACCACAAAAAAAAGAAACTGGCAGAAGACCTAAAGAGACATTTCTCCAAAGAAGACATACAGATGGCCAAGAGGTACATGAAAAGATGTGTAACCAGTAGGAGGTTGTCAAAATTAGAGTAGCCCTTTTATAGTGAGGTTATAAAATACTGCTTGTACTTGACTCTCTCTTAGCCCACTAGCTGTGGAGAAACCAACAGCCCCACCATGAGAACACTTGACAGTCCCATGGAGAGGGCCGCTGGCTCAGGAACAGAGGCCTCCTGACAATAACCAGCACTAACTTGTGAGCAGGTAAGGGAAACACTTTGGAAGTGGATTTCCCAACCCAGTCAAGTCTTCAGATGAAGGCAGCCATGAACAGTAGCCTAATTGCTACTTTGGGAGCCAGAATCACCCAGCTAACCCTCTCTTGGATTCACAGAAACAGTGTGAGATAATAAGTGTTTAATGTTTGAAGATGCTATGTTTTGGGATAATTTGTTATGCAGCATAGGTAACTAATACATAGACCACCAAATTTACCTCTACGTAACAGGGAAGAAAAAAATATGACTCCATGTTGGATCTGTTTCTTTTACTTTGACCTTTGCTTTCCATTGCTTTTGTTTTGTTTATAACTATAAGCATACATGGTGGCCTTCCTCAGGGAACCCTGCTTCTGTGCCTGAATATTAAACTAGAGTGCCTTTGTTCAGCTCACAGGGAAACACCCTGACCCTGCCCACCTGTGAATAACTGCAGAAAAGAAGAAATTAACACACCCCCTCTCTGAGGCTGGCCCAAATCAGGAGATATTTTGTAAGACTTATGACTTTTTACTTTACTTCCTCACCTCCTCCCGCCTCCACTCTATGAAAGAAATTAGCATCCAGACCCTGATAAGATGGTACTCTAGGATGCTAGTCCACCATCTTCTCGGATGCCTGGCTTTCCAAATAAACCTGCTATTCCTTGCATCAACACCTCGTCTCCTGATTTATTGGCCTGTTGTGCCGCCAGCAGAGTGAGAGCTTGGAATCAGTAACATCTACTTTGAACTCTAAATCAGAATAGTCCTATGCTATGTTTTTTTGTTTAGAGCTGCCACACAAAGGGACCTTCATCATGGATGACATTGCTGCAATAAATACAAGAACCCCCAAAGTGGCATATTCAAGGGACATGTGTCATGAGGCAACCTGGACCCTAGGTGTTTGTCAATGTGGCTCCACATCTTTGCTTTTCCCTGCACAGACTACACCCTCCTCTGTGCAGGTCACTTCCTTTGGAAGGCTGTAGGTTTCTTCTTCCTTATAACTCTAGTTGGCGTATGGTTTGTATAACAACACTGGCTCTAGCCTTGTATGACCTTATTGATTGAGAGTCAGTCCCAATCTTACAGCATATTTCATGAGGCTCAATTCATTTCCCAAGAGTAAAGCTGACTGGCTCCACCTGAGTCAGGTAACTGCCCATGAACTTTGCAGGTGGGACCCAGAAGCAGAGTCACCCAGTACGATCATGACTATCCCGGTCTCTCTTTTAGGATGGAATAGGAGATCCATTTCCAAACGTGGTTATGGAATCTGGCAAGTACTTCAAATGTGTCTAGCATATGTAGCCCCAATTAAGAGCTTCTGAGAAAGCCTGCTGTGAGATCAAGATCACACACTCTCTCCGTTTTTATTAACTCACTGGGGTGTGAAACACTCTCTTCTGAATGAGAAGAGACAGGAAACATCCTCCTCCACATGACAAAAGCCTGTTGGCAACAAGGCATTAGGCTTCATGACTCAAGCCCATAGTTCTACAAAAGCAATTCCAAACTCTCCAAAGCAATTATACATCATATGATATCATCAGAATAAGATAAATATAAATCCCGGGATTAATATGAAGGCATAAACAACTGCTGACAGCCTATAAACTGTATTAGGAATACTTTGATAAACTCCTAGTTTTCTGTACTTCCTTCATCCTCATGACAATAGCTGTTGAGATTCAGCACATACTGGGGACATATGTGGTAAGTGTCTTGGTGGCAGGGGGGAGTAAGGAAGGTTGGGCATTAAAAAAAAAAGAAAGAAAGAAAGAAAAAAGAAAAAGAAACAGAAAGCAGGAGAAGTGGATGGATGAATAATGACTTTAAGGCAGTGGGGCAGGGGGCCCTGAAGAAGAAGTCCATCTCCAGAGGCCAGGGAACCCCCTTTCTCTCTTATGACCTCTCTATAAAAGGAGGTGGCTGGCGGTGTCTTCATGACTTTGCTCTTTGTGCTTCCCTCCAGCCCTCAGCAAAAAGGAGGCAATTCTGAATGGGTTATTTCTTTCAGAAACATTCACTGAACAACCATGGGCTGAAGGGTCACGATCTTGTGCAACTCAAAGACCGATGCAGGAGATAGTTGAGCAGACAATTAAAGTTCAATGAGACCGTTGCTATATAATGAGTATTTTTAGGAAAAATTAAATGTGTGCCCAGGGATGTGAGGAGAGCTCTCAACTCTGTTGTTTTGACTCATGGAAGGGGCATTGTTAAGGGCATTGAATTGTGTCCCCCTAAATACATAGTTGAAGTCCCAAACCCCAGTACCTCACAAGGTGACCTATATGGAAATAGGGTCATTGCAGGTATAATCAGTTAAAATGAAGTCGTTAGGATGGAACCTAATCCAATGTGACTGAAGTCTTTATATAAAGGGGGAAATTTGGACACAGTGACATGTATATGGGGAGAACGCCCTGTGAAGATGAAGGCAGAGATCAGTGTGCTGCTTCTGCAAGTCAAGGTGTGCCAAACACCTTGTGTGCCAGCGAATCACCAGAAGCTAGGGGAGAGATATGGATCATATTCTTCCTTAACCTTCAGGAAAAAAACCAGCCCTGCTGACGGAAGACCTTGATTTTGGACTCTAGCCTCCAAAATGGTGAGAGAATTAATTTCTGTTGTTTCAGCCAACCGATTTGCGGTAATTTGTTATGGCAGCCCAGCAAAATAACATAAGCTTTTTTATAGGTTCTAAAGATTAAAAGAGAGAAGGTCCTCCAGGCTTAGAGGCCAGAATAGGGATGCAGTTGCTTGAAGAAAATCAGCTTTGAGGAACATGGCAAGATGCCTTGTGTTGCTGAAGGGAATGGTAGACAGTGGTATGAAGTATGGCTGTAGAGAAAGACCAAGGGGTTGTAAAGTGACGCTTTCTGAGTTTGCAACACATTATTATAAAACCTGATGTAGAGAGAGGGATAGAGGCATTGGAATAGTTTGAGGGCTGCCCTGAGATGTGTCCACCTCATGCCTGGTATTAACAGATATTCAAAAGTTATTTGTTAGTGAATAGGCAAGCTTTGGCTACTTCAGTGCAAATAAGCAAGACTTGGAACCCTGGCATATCCAGCCTCCGTCTCCATCCAGGTAGCCTCCTGCATGAATGTTGCTTTTGATTCCTAATCCCCAAATGAAAGAAGAGCCCTAAAAGTAGAACCCTACAATTATTCCTGGAATGAAACAGCCAGTGTTAGTGCAGGAGGGTGTGGGTCCCTCTGCTTCTGTTTCTCCCATGCTCCTCTGCCTTTCAACCTCACCCATTGGAACTATGGGTTGTCCAAGTTCACTCTAATCTCAGTCATATGTTTTGGCACTTAGAGAAAAGTGTAGGATGTGGTAAGAAGCCAGAAATGGTAACTAGAAGGGGGGAAAAGAGTGACCAGCAACTTGGAACTGCTCTCTTATAAGGATTGGATTTCTCCACCAATAGCATTGTGGTGGGAGCCAGAGGGGGGCAGCCTTGTAGCAAAATGCCCCGAGTTAAATGCATTCACTTCTTTCCCTGGCAACTTAGAAGGCAGCTAATTTACACGCTACTTCCTATTAGTTTTGGGGAAAAAACATAGCTAACAATAAGGAAGAGAATGTCATCTCTTTCTTCAGCTTAAACATGCCTGCTTTGGTGGTGAATGGTTGATCTCTAAGCTTACTGTTTTCAGGCTATAAAAGCTCTTTATGTCACTCTATAAAAGAGCATTTGAACTTATTTAGCTATCTGAGTTGAAATGTTTGGGGGAAATTAAAATGCAATGGGAATTAACAAAGTGAAGCTGTAACCTGATCGGTGAGGGCTGCAGGGTTTGCACAGAAACTTACTTCATTAGGAATCCCTCCTCCCTGCACCCCATGCACCCAGAGCAGTCCCCATGCACAGGAGATGTATGAGCTAGGCAGCACTCCAATAGCAGCCATCATTTCAGCAAAGCTCTCCCAGTCACTCATTTCTTGTGCACTGTTGTGATCCACATTCACTGGGGACACGTTGGCTCTTAAAAAGCTGCGGCTGCCCAGAGGAGGTGACAGGACGTTGACAAATCTGTGTTGTTTTTCTCCTAAAAACTGTGTTTCTGGAGTGCCCTAGGTAGAAATGTGCTTCCCCTGCATCCAGTGTGCCTCTGTTTTGCTTGCTCTGAGACTGTGAGGCCCAAAGTTCTAACAGATTAGCTAAGTACCCGTGCTGCCTTCTCCCTAAGGAGTGCTCACCCCACTGGTCAGCCACCAGGACGCTGGCCTGGATATATTACTGGAAAGGTTAAAGCATCTTCGAGACAGGCTGACCATGGACCAATTTGTCCAGCACAGTATCCTCTTGGCGTACTTTTAATGGTGTCCCCTTCATGCTCCAGAATGTCCTGGTTTAGATCCTATATCATATGATTGATCTATTCATAGAAGTCTGTTCATGCTTTTTCGAATGCATTTTGTGCCCAACTTGGGGGGATATGGGAGCTTAGGGACTCAGATAAGTTTGAGTGAAGCGTTCTCTTGGTTTAGGTTCCCATAAGGGCAGAACTGAGTCAAGGAATTGGGTGCAAGTGGTGTATTCAGGAGGTGCAGAAAACACCTGTAGGGGAAAAGGGGAGTAAGAAAAAGGGACAGCAGCCAAAAAAGGTGTGCTAGCAACCCACACTGTGGGCACCTGGAGCTTAATTCTCTTGAAGACATGCTGGCAGACAATGAATGCATCAGAATTCTTCCATGCGTGGGGGAGGAAGGCTCCCAGTGATGTTTTCCTCACACTTCTTGTCTGCCTTCAGGAGGGCAAGGCAGCCTTCAGCTGCTTTGGAGAAAATCCATAAGCAGAGTTACAGACACTGGTGCATATTCTGAGCAAACTGAAGGGATATGGCTCAAGGCATACGGGCAGGCACTGATACTATTGGCTACAGGAGGAAAAGATGAAATAGAGAAAAAAAACACGAATGTTGTGGAGTACCCACATTTTTCCTGATGCTTCAGAATTTAGCTTGATAGACACATACACTCCTTTAGTGGCTCTTTCATCCTAATAGTGACATTATTTTAAGTACAATGTGTCATGTATGTCTCTCCTACAAAACTGTGATCTCCATAAGGAGACCACATTCATTGTCCTCACCATGTTCCTTCAATGTAGAGTGATAATATTTGCTAAATGAATTAATAAATGAATAAATTGTGCTCATTTATTTCATATACTTTATCACTCTATATTTTCCACTCTATTTAGGAGGTATACATTATTATCTCCAACTTGTGGGTAAGGAAACAAGAAGAAACTTTCCCCAATATCACATTGCTAAGAAGTTCAAATCCAGGTTTGTCTAACCTCTAAGCTCACCCTCTTCCAGCATAATCTTCCCATAAAGGGGAAATATTGTTACACGAAGTCCCCTACATATGAACCTCCAAGTTGCAAACTTTCAAAGATGTGAACGTGTGTTCACATGTCCAATCACATAAGTTAGTTCACATGTCTGACTACATTGTCACGTGCGTGCATCTTCCACAAGTGGTTGTGCTTTTGTGTACTTTACTGTACAGTACTGTATAGAGTACAGTAGTACAGTGTCTTTATGTCAAGCCGAGGATGTCCAGAAGCAAGCGTAAAAGCAGAGGTGATGTAGCTGATACTACTGTACTTTTCAAGGCGTTGTACTATAAGATTAAAAATGTTTTCTTTATTTTTTGTGTTTGTTTGCATTTTACGTATTATTTGTGTGAAAAGTATTATAAACCTATTACAGTACAGTACCATATAGCTGATTTTGTTAGTTGGGTACCTAGGCTAACTTTGTTGGACGTACGAACAAATTGGACTTACGAATGCACTCTTGGAACAGAACTCGTTCATATGTAGGGGACTTACCATACATAAAGATCTTCCTGCTTCTGCTGGCCTCTGTATTTCAGCAAGCTGTGTAACAAATCCCCAGATACTGCCTAATCCTGGTTCCCATTGCCTCCCATTCTCTTGGCCCCTCATTCAATTTATCTTCCTATTTCAGAATATGTCAGACTCAAGCCTGTTCTAACTACTTGAAGTCTTAGCCTGGAAAAGCAACATTTTTTTGTTTAAACCTTCAGGAAAGTGAAAAAAAGCCAAAGTTTCAGAAACTAATGCCTACCTTTCCCTTGAGTGATTCTCCTCATCAAAGAAGTAAAGGCATTTCAGGATGTGTGACATCATTATTTTTTTTCTTCATTGTTCAAAGTCTGGTCATGATTCAATGGGGAGGGGAGACCACAGTGTTGGGCTGATAAATGTTCAATAACCAGCTTTCTTGGAAAACCTAACCAACCAACCAACCAACCTTTATTTGCAGCATATACAAATTTCCATGGTGTTGATATTCCCACTATGGCCAATTTCAAACTACCCACGTGAAGTCATTGAATGTCTATGTCAGGAATAGATGAACAGCAGCACGTTATTTTATAGTATTTCCACCACATGGATACAATAGATGTAAATAACCTCACATGCATAAGTAATGGTAAAACATAGTGAATAATTAGAAAGCAATGAATTTTGAGTATTTATTATCTTTATTTTTAATGCAACTTATTTCATTGTGATTTATTAATTTAATTTTTAATAATGGCTGTGTCTAACAACTGGTACCAAAAAATCTGAAAGTTTAACAAGCACCTCTCATGACCTGGTGTAAGCTGACTACAGCACACCATTTTGGAGACTCTTTCTTGAACAGGTACTTCCTTTTGTAGAGTCTGCTCAGATCTTTTTCCTAAGTCCATAAGAGGAAGGGGAAATTGGTCAATGACATCATTTAAGATTCTGGCTGAACAGCTAGAGTGAGAACCAACTATCTTCTTGATGTTATCAGAGTCTGAGACCCTTTTTGTATAAGTTAATGTTTGCCATGACCCTCATCCCTGCCCTGCCCTTTGGTATCCTGTGTGTCCAGAGGCTGACACCTGAGTACTGTTCATGTTGTCTTGCTTCTGCTTGAGCTCAGCCTAAAGGATGCAAGACAAATGAAGGCAGAAGAAGAGAAAATTAGGAGGATAGTGTATATACGTATAACCACTCTCTTTCTGCCTCATGGCAGTTCAGACATGAGCCTTATATGACTCCTCTTGGGCAACCATTTCCCATGGCTCTCCCTGGACCAGTCCCAGCTTCCTCCTCTCGGCTTCCTCTGTAGCTGTGACTGTTCCTGGGTTGCTTCATCAACCCTCAGTCCACATCTGTGTAAATAGTCCTTTTATTAAACTATTTTCAGCTAACTCCTTTGCAGTGTGCCTTGTATGTTACCCGCACTCTATATGATATACTAAGTACATTTATCCAGTGATATATCCTGCTGCATTGGTCTGTAGGAAACCTAGTAGCCTGATTCCTCATATGGGGAAACACTTTTCTATGTGATATTCTCATTGTGACCACCCCATCACATCCAGGAGTTCCTGAATATCATTCTCTCTGCCCAGTTACCAGCCATAAGTAGGGAAAAGGGGGTGGAGTCAACTACCTTCTCCAAAATAGAGTTTCCTTTGCCCCCACATGCAACTTCATCCACTCAGGTGGGTGTACCATCAAGTCACCTTGGCTCGTTAGCTGAACATGACTCATGCTTTGCTCTGGGAGCCAGGCCTCAGCTCCAGTGTCAGATACAGTCTGTCCTACGGGACCTGTAAAGAAACCAGGCACCTGCTAAGGGCATTTCATAGTTCCTATCCTATTCTTCTGGCACCACTATTCCCTCTGGGTCCTTGTCTCACTCTTATGCACAACTTTCTTCAGCCTGACATCTTTCTTGGCCCAATGTCCCATCCCCATGCATGAATTTGGTTGTCAGAACTTCTTAGAATCAATAATAGGTCATCAGACTGATATGAATTAAGTGTGTACCATGCACCATACACTGTGCTAAGGATTTCACGTGTAAAGACTCCTCTCCCATGGAAACAATTCAATGATACTGGCCCCTTCATTATCTCACCCTTCCAATCTATCACTTACCAATCATGAAGGCCATTTGTCTGTTTACACTCAGATGCCTTCCCTACCCTTTTCTCCACCTGCTCTGTGTTACAGGGAACTACATTTCCAGGCTCCCTTGACTGCTAGCTTCTGAAAAGGCACTGCCAATGAAAGAACTTGGCAGGATATAGAAGGACAGGGAAAAGGTAAGGTTCTCCCTCTCTCCACTTGGGGCCTCATCTCTGCAGCAATTGTGCTTCTGTTGTGGCACCAGCTCCCTCTGGACAACCCGGTCCTTAATGGTCCCAGCAAGCCTGCCTCAGTTCCAGCTTCTCCAGGGTTCCTGGGATTCCTTCCTTTGTCTCTCCAGCCCTAGATGAGACAGTGGCTTTCTATAATTGCTAATCTCTGGATTTCCCTTATCATCTCTTTGCTATTTTGACTCTTTATTTTTTAATTTAACTTTATTTATTTTTTATACAGCAGGTTCTAATTACTTATCTATTTTATACATATTGATGTATACATGTCAATCCCAATCTCCCAATTCATCCCAAGACCAACCCCCATCCCCCACTTTCCCCCCTTGGTGAAAACCCCCATCCCCCATCCCCCTTACATATGTGTCTACATATGTGTCTCTATTTCTGCCTTGCAAACTGGTTCATCTATAACACTTTTCTGGATTCCACATATATGCATTAATATGCGATATTTGTTTTTCTCTTTCTGACTTACTTCACTCTGTATGACATTCTCTAGGTCCATCCACGTCTCTACAAATGACCTAATTTCATTCTTTTTTATGGCTGAGTAATATTCCATTGTATATATGTACACATCTTCTTTATCCATTTGTCTGTTGATGGACATTTAGGTTGCTTCTATGACCTGGCTATTGTAAAGAGTGCTGCAATGAACATTGCGTGTGCCTTTTTGAATTATGGTTTTCTCTGGGTTATATGCCCGGTAATGGGATTGCTGGGTCATATGGTAATTCTATTTTTAGTTTTTTAAGGAACCTCCATACCATTCTCCATAGTGGCTGTATCAATTTACATTCCTACTAACAGTACAAGACGGTTCCCTTTTCTCCACACCTTCTCCAGCATTTGTTGTTTGTAGATTTTCTGATGATGCCAATTCTAACCAGTGTGAGGTGATACCTCATTGTAGTTTTGATTTGCATTTCAAAACTACAGCTTTTCATGTGTCTCTTGGCCATCTGCATGTCTTCTTTGGAGAAATGTCTATTTAGGTCTTCTGCCCATTTTTTGATTGGGTTGTTTATTTTTTAATATTGAGCTGCATGAGCTGTTTATATATTTTGGAGATTAATCCTTTGTCCACTGATTCATTTGCAAATATTTTCTTGCATTCTGAGGATTGTCTTTTCATCTTGTTTATAGTTTCCTTTGCTGTGAAAAGCTTTTAAATTTCATTAGGTCCCATTTGTTTATTTTTTTTTATTTCCACTACTCTAGGAGGTGGGTTAAAAAAAGATCTTGGGCTTCCCTGGTGGCGTAGTGGTTGAGAGTCCGCCTGCCGATGCAGGGGACACGGGTTCGTGCCCTGGTCCAGGAAGATCCCCACATGCCACAGAGCGGCTGGGCCCGTGAGCCATGGCTGCTGAGCCTGCACGTCCAGAGCCTGTGCTCTGCAACCGGAGAGGCCACAACAGTGAGAGGCCTGCGTACAGCAAAAAAAAAAAAAAAAAAAAAAAAAAGATCTTGATGTGATTTATGTCAAAGAGTGTTCTTCCTGTGTTTCCCTCTAAGAGTTTTATAGTGTCTGGTCTTACATTTAGGTCTTTAATCCATTTTGAATTTATTTTTGTGTACTGTGTTAGGGAGTGTTCTAATTTTTCTTTCACATGTAGCTATCCAGTTTTCCCAACACCACTTATTTAAGACACTGTCTTTTGTCCATTGTATACCCTTGCCTCCTTTGTCATAGATTAGTTGACCATAGGTGCGTGGGTTTATCTCTGGGCTTTCTATCCTGTTCCATTGATCTATATTTCTGTTTTTGTGCCAGTACCATACTGTCTTGATTACTGTAGCTTCGTAGTACAGTCTAAAGTCAGGAGCCTGACTCCTCCAGCTCTGTATTTTTTCCCTCAAGATTGCTTTGGCTATTTGGGGTTTTTTGGGTCTCCATACAAATTTTAAGATTTTTTGTTCTAGTTCTATAAAAAATGCATTGGTAATTTCATAGGGATTGCATTGAATCTGTAGATTGCTTTGGGTAGTATGGTCATTTTCACAATGTTGATTCTTCCAATCCATAAACATGGTATATCTATCTCTCCATCTGTTTGTGCCATCTTTAATTTCTTTCATCAGGGTCTTATAGTTTTCTGAGTACACGTCTTTGACCTCCTTAGGTAGGTTTATTCCTAGGTATTTTATTCTTTTTGTTGCAATGGTGACTGAGATTTTTTCCTTAATTTCTCTTTCTTTGTTAGTGTATAGGAATGCAAGAGATTTCTGTGCATTAATTTTGTATCTTTACCAAAATCAGTGATTAGCTCTAGTAGTTTTCTGGTGGCATCTTTAGGATTATCTATGTGTAGTATCATGTCATCTGCAAACAGTGACAGTTTTACTTCTTCTTTTCCAATTTGTATTCTTCTTATTTCTTTTTCTTCTCTGATTTCAGTGGCCAGGACATCCAAAACTATGTTGAATAATAGTGGTGAGAGTGGACATCCTTGTCTTGTTCCTGACCTTAGAGGAAATGCTTTCAGTTTTTCACCATTGAGAATGATGTTTGCTGTGGGTTTGTTGTTTATGGTCCTTATTATGTTTAGGTAAGTTCCTTCTATGCCCACTTTCTGGAGAGTTTTTATCACAAATGGTGTTGAATTTTGTCAAAACCTTTTTCTGCATCTATTGAGATGATTATATGGATTTTATTCTTCAATTTGTTAATATGGTGTATCATATCGATTGATTTGTGTATATTGAAGAAAACTTGCATCCCTGAGATAAATCCCACTTGATCATGGTGTATGATCCTTTTAATGTGTTGTTGGATTCTGTTTGCTAGTATTTTGTTGAGGATTTTTGCATCTATATTCATCAGTGATATTGGTCTGTAATTTTCTTTTTTTTGCAGTATCTTTGTCCGGTTTTGGTATCAGTGTGATGGTGGCTCCCTAGAATGAGTTTGAGAGTGCCCCTTCCTCTGCAATTTTTTGGAAGAGTTTGAGAAGGATGGGTGTTAGCTTTTCTCTAAACGTTTGATAGCATTCACCTGTGAAGCCATTTGATCCTGGACTTTTGTTTTTTGGAAATTTTTAATCACAGTTTCAATTTCATTACTTGTGATTGGTCTGTTCATATTTTCTATTTCTTCCTGGTTCAGTCTTGAAAGATTATACCTTTCTAAGAATTTGTCTGTTTCTTCCAGGTTGTCCACTTTATTGGCACAGAGTTGCTTGTAGTCTCTTAGGATTCTTTATATTTCTGTGGTGTCCATTGTAACTTCTCCTTTTTCATTTCTAATTTTATTGATTTGAGTCTTCTCCCTCTTTTTCTTGATGAGTCTGGCTAAAGGTTTATCAATTTTGTTTATCTTCTCAAAGAACCAGCATTTAGTTTTTTTGATCTTTGCTATCTTTTTTGGTTTCTATTTCATTTATTTCTGCTCTGATCTTTATGATTTCTTTCCTTCTACCAACTTTGGGTTTTATTTGTTGTTCTTTCTCTAGTTCCTTTAGATGTAAGGTTAGAATGTTTATTTGAGTTATTCTTGTTTCTTGAGGTAGGATTGTATTGGTATAAACTTCCCTCTTAGAACTGCTTTTAAAGCATCCTATAAGTTTTGGATCATCATATTTTCATTGTCATTTTTCTCTAGGTATTTTTTTGATTTCCTCTTTGATTTCTTCAGTGATCTCTTGGTTATTTAGTAACGTATTGTTTAGCCTCCATGTGTTTGTGTTTTTTACATTCTTTTCCCTGTAATTGATTTCTAATCTCATAGCGTTGTGTTCAGAAAAGATGCTTGATATGATTTCAATTTTCTGAAATTTACTGAGGCTTGATCTGTGACCCAAGATGTGATCTATCCTGGAGAATGTTCCGTGCACACTTGAGAAGAAAGTGTCATCTGCTGTTTTTGGATGGAATGTCCTATAAATATCAGTTAAATCTATCTGGGCTATTGTGTCATTTAAAGCTTCTGTTTGCTTATTTATTTTTATTTTGGATGATCTGTCCATTGGTGTAACTGAGGTGTTAAAGTCCCCCATTATTATTGTGTTGCTGTCGATTTCCTCTTTTATAGCTGTTAGCGGTTGCGTTATGTATTGAGGTGCTCCTATGTTGGGTGCATATGTATTTATAATTGTTATATCTTCTTCTTGGATTAATCCCTTGATCATTATGTAGTGTCCTTCCTTGTCTCTTGTAACATTCTTTATTTTAAAGTCTATTTTATCTGATATGAGTATTGGTACTCCAGCTTTCTTTTGATTTCCATTTTCATGGACTATCTTTGTCCATCCCCTCACTTGCAGTCTATATGTGTCCCTAGGTCTGAAGTGGCTCTCTTGTAGACAGCATATATATGAGTCTTGTTTTTGTATCCATTCAGCCAGTCTATGTCTTTTGGTTGGAACATTTAATCCATTCACGTTTAAGGTAATTATCGATATGTATGTTCCTATGACCATTTTCTTAATTATTTTGGGTTTGTTTTTGTAGGTCCTTTTCTTCTCTTGTGTTTCCCACTTAGAGAAGTTCCTTTAGCATTTGTTGTAGAGCTGGTTTGGTGGTACTGAATTCTCTTAGCTTTTGCTTGTCTGTAAACCTTTTGATTTCTCTGTCAAATCTGAATGAGATCTTTGCTGGGTAGAGTAATGTTGGTTGCAAGTTCTTCCCTTTCAACACTTTAAATATATCATGCCACTCCTTTCTGGCTTGTAGAGTTTCAGCTGAGAAATCAGCTCTTAAACTTATGGGAGTTCCCTTTTATGTTATTTGTCATTTTTCCCTTGTTGCTTTTAATAATTTTTCTTTGTCGCTAATTTTTGTCAGTTTGATTACTATGTGTCTCGGTGTGTCTCTCCTTGGGGTGATTCTGCCTGGGACTCTCTGTGCTTCCTGGACTTGGGTGGCTATTTCCTTTCTCATGTTAGCGAAGTTTCCAACTATAATCTCTTCAAATATTTTCTTGGGTCCTTTCTGTCTCTCTTCTCCTTTTGGGATCCCTAAAATGCGAATGTTGGTGCATTTAATGTTGTCCCAGAGGTCTCTTAGGCTGTCTTCATTTCTTTTCATTATTTTTTCTTTATTCTGTTCTGCAGCAGTGAATTCCACTATTCTGTCTTCCAGGTCACTTATCCATTCTTCTGCCTCAGTTATTCTGCTATTGATTCCTTCTAGTATAGTTTTCATTTCAGTTATTGTATTGTTCATCTCTGTTTGTTTGTTCTTTAATTCTTCTAGGTCTTTGTTAAACATTTGTTGCATCTTCTTGATCTTTACCTCCATTCTTTTTCCGAGGCCCTGGATCATCTTCACTATCATTATGCTGAATTCTTTTTCTGGAGGATTGCCTGTCTCCACTTCATATAGTTTTTCTGGGGTTTTATCTTGTTCCTTCATCTAGTACATAGTCCTCTGCCTTTTCATTTTGTCTATCTTTCTGAGAATGTGGTTTTTGTTCCACAGGCTGCAGGATTGTAGTTCTTCTTGCTTCTGCTCTCTCCATATAGGCTTTTTTAAAATTGGCTTTGCTGGAACTTTTTATAAGGAGTCTCAGACTGAACTTTTAAAAGGGCCAGGAATGCCATGCCAATGGCTTGTCATAGATCTCGTCATAGAGATTTAGGTGAATTTCTCCCCTTTCCAGTTCCCCCAAATTACTTGAGATTCCTGCACCTGTTAGGAGTTGACCCTTCTAATTTATCTGGTAAAGCTTCTGGGAACCTAAGAGCTTCCAATCTCCAAATTGTTCTGGAGTCTCTGAGGAGGCAGATGGGCATAAGGGTCCTCTGCTGGTACCAAGGATCTGGTTCTTTGTAGAGTTCAGGCAAAGCAGAGGAGTCTTCTCTGGGTCCCTTAGTTGCTGCTAGTGTTGGAGGGTCTCCTGCAGAGGTGGGGGGCTGCTGTGGCTCACCACAGGGACAAGGACACCAGCAGCAGAATTTCTGGGAAGTACTCCTTGTTTTGACTCTTCTTATATCTTGAAACTAATTCCCTGTATTGAATTCTATTGAAATATCTGACCTGTAATTTTCTTTCCTGGCTGTACCTTGATTGATATACTTCTCTACTTCTTTTCTTCTACACTCACACCTCTGTATGTGTGTATGTGTGTGTTTAATTTATTGAAAACATCTTCTCCCGTAACTATTTGTTCCCTTTATAGCATTAACTAGCAATCACTAGCTATAACTAGTTATAGTAATAACTATTTGTTCCCATTTCCTTGTTTATTGTCTGCCTTCTCTGATAGGCTGTATGCTTTGTGAAGGTAGGCATCTTACCTATTTTATTCATTACTGTATTTCTAATACTCCAGTAGATGATTGGTTCATGGGCACTCATGTCCAATAAATGAATGAAAAAAAAATTAATGAATCTTCATTTTATGTATAAAGACACTCAAACTTAGAGTGATGAATTAATTTTTCAGATCACTTGATTTTTGAGCTATCAACTAGCCCAGGGCACTGCCTTCCTCATGCCAACTGATGTTTTTCTTATGGAGTTTAGAATTGTGACCCAGATTCCTCATGGAAGAAGCCAACCTATTTCATCTTAGATCTCCCACTCATTATTTCCCTAGCACTGTGTGAAGCCTTTATACAGTGTGTATTAGGCTTTTGAGCCCTCCTTCCACAGCATCCTGAGCCCTATTCCCCATTATCACTCCCATCCCTTGGGTGGGCCAAATTTCATTCCAGCCTTGATCCCCACCCCTTTGAAACTGACTCCCAAGATTCTCAAACAGTGCATAGTGTCTGGGAGAACTGACGTATTCAGATACAGGCCCAAAACAAGTTGTCTCCCCAAATGGCCAATTATCAGAATCTCCCAAAGAGCTTTTAAAAAGCAGACTCACAGGTCCAATCCCAGACTTACTTGTTAGGTGAGAACTGAGGAATCTGTTTTTAAGAGTGTCCCTTGTATTCTGTGAGTCATCCAGGCTTTGGAACAACTGTCACTGCTACCACAGGAGAACCAATGTAAGAGAAATCACTGGGTGCGGGTGGATATAGAAACAAAACAAAATAAAACAAACAGGAGTTTTAGGTAAATGCGAGGAATGGGAAAGTTTGATTCTCAAATATTGTGATTCTCTGGATCAGAAGGGAGGGATTGCCTATGCCCAGGATTGCTGACCAATCATGTCCTGGGACTGCTTCCTGTCCCTGGTGTCCATCCTTGCCTCCTCAGCACTCTGTGTAGTGGAGCCCTGACAGTAACCAGGAAACACTAGAGTGTTGTCTAACCTCCCTGTTAAGTTTGTCAGATAAGTTATGGAATATCCAGTTAAGTTTGAACTTCAGATGAACAATGAACAGCCAATAGTATATATAAAGTGTGTGTGTGTGTGTGTGTGTGTGTGTGTATATATATATATATATATACATATATATATATATTACATTTAATTTGAAATTCAGTTTTAAATGGTTGACTTGTATTTTTGATTGTTACACCTGGCAACCCTATTCTCTACAGTGGTCAAACATTAGGCAGGTTGAAGCATTAACCAAGACCATACTCCTTTCTAAGGGGACATTTTGAACTTCTGTTTTTGTGAGTCACGCATGGAGCCAGTTATGAGGAGGTCCTCTTTAATAAACATGGCCTCTGCTAGCCTTAGCACTGGTAGATTCCATTTTGTGCACATTTATTTAGTATATATGGCTGGCTGTTCTAAGGGCCCCAGGTCCATCCCAAAGATCTTGGAGGCAAATACTTAGTGCTCTGGAATGACTTGGGAGAGAAACTCCATCCATTTCAGAAGAGCAGTGTCAATTCAGCTAAACCAGCTCACTTGTTTTAGTTGTCCAATTTGTCTTTTCCATTTTTGGTTACTGAAAAGAAGCTTAACAAATTTGTCTGAGGGCATATCCTGCCTTACTTTACCTTTCTCATAAATGTGTATCAAGCACTGAACATTTTCATGAGTGATGGGATTATTTTCTATTCTTGGAGAAGCCTCTGTATTTGTCATTTATTTATTCATTCAACAAAATTTTTTTTGAGAGTGTGTTATGTGCCACATGCTGTTCTAGGTGTTAGGAATGTTGAAGTGAAAAAACAAACATAGTCTTAAGGAATTTGTGCTATGGAGAAAATAAGGAGGGAAGGGGGATAGAGTGTGCCTCTGGGGAGGTAATGGGGCTACAATTTTAAAATATTGATTAGGGACTATCTCACTGAAAGGTGACATTTAAGCAACAATTTAAAGGAAAACTACTTTTAGGATTCTAAGAACTCTTTAGTGGGTTTGTTTAATCTTTATTCACTTTAAAATGTGTACATTTACCTAAAAAGAAGTACTTCACAAAAATTCTATCACTTACTAAGATATCAAATTTGTAAAATGATATTGGAATCCAATGCATTTAATGTAAATATCCACTTTTCCATTTCAAATGGACCAACTCAGGAATACATAGTGAATTACAGTTATTTCTGGTTAATGTTTGACCAGGCAGTGAAGTATTTAACACGCACACTCTGGAGTGGGACCACGTGATTTCAAATCCTGTCCCCACCACTTAATAATGGTATTATATATGACAAGTTGCTTTAGCTTTCTCTGCCTCCGTTTCCTAATCTTAAAGTGAAATAATGATAGTAGTTACCTCAGAGTATAGTGAGGATTAAATAAGATAATGCAAGATCCTCTCACATAGAAAGTTCTTAATAATGTGCTGATAAGCTGACTCTCCAGAAAAAAAAAAAAAAGATCCCTGATATGTAGCATTTGCCACTTTCCTTGGTGTAAATATTCCTATCATGGTCAGTTTCAAGCTACCAACATTGTCGTTGTGGAGTTGGGGAGAGATGCACACAGGAGGCTCTAATGAGCTGGTGCAAGCTGGCTGTAATGCACCACACAAATGACTCATGCTGCCGTATTATCAATGGTATTTATTTCTAGAAATACAGTCGTCTGAAGAAAGTATCTTTATGTACACTTATTGATGGCCTTAGAGTAGTTTCTCAATCTTGGCATTTTGACATTTAGGGCTGGATATATTTTTTTATTGTGGAGGGCTGTTTTGTGCATCACAGGATGTTTAACAGAATCCCTAACCTCTACCCATGAGACATTGGGAAATACCCTCCTGCCCCAGTTGTGAGACCCAAGAATGTCTCTGGGTATTGCCAAATATTCCCTAAGGGACAAAATGTCCCTGATTGAGAAGCATTGCTTCAGAGAAATATAAACATAAGCTAGAAAAATATATTTCTAGAGGAAATATTTTTAAAAGAAGACAAAATTAAAATGCCCATGTGGGGCATTTTATATGGCTGCAAATGCAGCAAAAAGAGGATTGGTTTCAGGTAACTACTGGTTAGACAAATTGAGACTTTGGTTATTATCAGGAGAAAAGATGGGCTCAGACGTCATAGTTGGGAAACAGCACGGCAGACTGGCTGGAGCACTGGAGGTGGATGGTTGTGTGATGCCCCCACTTCAGTAGCCTGTTGATATCATAAAGGTCTCAGCTCCAGCCTAGACTCTGTACCTTATTAGCTGTGTGATTCTGGGCAAGTCACTTAAGCACTCTGAGCCTCAGAGCCCATCATTAATGGAAAAATGATGAAGACTGACTTAAATGGGTTGTGAAAATAATAGTCAAATCTTATAAATACTTTTGAAAGAGGAAAGAAAAATCCTTGTTAGCTCTGGGTTTTGGGGATTAGCAGTTCTCGGGCGGGGACTGATGGAGACAGGAAGGTCAATGGGAGGGGTGGGCTGGGAAGGTCAGTTGATGAAGTGCCTGCCCTGTCACACATGGCTGCAGGTCACTGCTTGGAAATGTGACAGCAAAATGGGACCCCGAGCTAATGACTTTCAGGTGTGCTGGCCTGGCTGTTTGGCCACTGGGGAATCATGTCAAGGCCAAGGCTAACGCTCAGGACTGCCAAGGCTAACATCCAGGCCCAGGGTAAACCCACCAGAGCCTGGGCCCTGGGGCCTCCCACTAGACTGCGGCTGCTGATACCCACACCTGCCCACTTGTAGACACAGCAGGTGCTGCCCAACTGCCCCTGCTCCCAGAAGCTCCCATTCCCTGTCACCTGCCCAGCCCAGGAGTAGTGTCATTGTTCTTCCCTTCTCACTCCCAATCTGGTCCCCAGGGAAAGCCCTGCTGGCTGGAGTTAGGCACGTAGACAGAGAATCTCTCCATCCTCCTTCCTCAAGACCCTTGCTCTATTCTTTACACCCTACACCCTGGTCCATACCTCATCAGGATTCCGTGGTGTTCCTTTCTCCCTTTCATCAGTCATCCATGGAGATGGACCCAACCCAAGCCGCATTGTACCCAAGCTCTTCTTACACAACAGCCTCTGATGGGCTGCATAGCAAAACTGAATGTCACAGATGCAGCATTCAAGACTCCCAAGGACACGATGGAAGGTAGCCAGAAAGGTAGGCATGCAGACGGGCAGAGTCAACTCAGTTCACAGATGCTTGTTGATACCACATAAATTCCACCTGACCCCAGGCTTCCAGGAGGATCTGCTCTGACTCCACAAGTAAGACTATTGTGAAAGCGTTTTTGTTCTGGGCCCTACAGACATGTGTCAGAATCAAGACAACACTGCTTATTTCTTAGCTGTGTAAGCATGAGATTTTTAACCGCTCTGTGTATCAGTTTCCTCATCTATTAAGCTGTAATGGTATATTCTTTCACATGATTATTAGGAGGATTGATGCTCCCTCAGCATCGGAACTCCCACTTTGGGAAGGTGAAACCCCAGGGCCATTCTGGTGGAAGGCACAGTTTCAATACACTCACAGAAATGAAGCAAACTCACAAGGTTTATTACTTACAGATCCCAGTACAGGGGTGCAAAGAGCTGGGGGAAAGGCAGTCCTCCATCCCAGGTCATGAGTGAGCAGAAAATAGAGAGGAGAGTAGCAAGCACCTAGGGCGGTGGTCACTAATATTTAGTGGGCTCAATTCTACGTGATTATTTTAAAAGCTGTCCTCAGAAAATCAAAGCGAGAATTTGTAGGGGGAATCGTAAACTCCAGTCCTTATCTAAATGGCCAGATTCTGGGTGTGAGCAGGGTTGCTATACTGTAAAATGCCTGGGCAGCAACCCAGAATGGCTATTTTCTCATCAAACACTTTTGGCAAGATTGGAATTGACGTGGAACCTAGAACATAATTTTAGTTTTAAAAATTAGGAAAGCACCAGACACACAAAAGATGCTCAGTGTTTTCCCAACGTCATCTCTCCCCTACATCGATCTATGAGGGATACAGAGAAACCTTGAAGGGAATAGTCTATTCTACTGAACACAGCTGGTCCCACAGTCCCCTTAAGCCAGGTGAGGGCATTATGACAGGTGAGACCTGGGGTAACTGGTGGTGTTTGGACTAGATCACTCCATGGACTGTGCATTTCAGTATCAGTGTGTAACTCAAAGAAATGGTTTGCCCCTTCCCAGAATTCAGCCAAGGCCAGTCAGCTCCAGTCCAGCCATCCACCCCATTTTGAAATACTCCATTCCAAATATGCTGTCCCCCAAAGTGTTGATGAATTTGGCCTTGATTACCCCAGATCCAATCTCATTCTGTCCTGGTTACGGTAAATAAACCAGAGCCTATTTAAATGGATTTTTACTGCAGGGTGACCTTTTGCAGAGACTTTTTATTGAAATAGCATCACTGCTTTGAGGAAGGCCGGAGTTTCATAGAAGAAACTTGTGGCAATTTCTCCCCTGCACTGTTGACAGTCTTGGAAGAAAGAAGAGGATGAATGCTGAACTAAAATGAGGGAGGCTGAAAAACTCAGTGGAATCAACAATACTGATTCTTTCTCCAGTTCCTCATGCATGCCCAGGGTGTTGAAGAGATCATATTCTAAGAGAAATTAAAGAGTCATGGCAACTTCTGTTGTTTTTGAAATGCATTTTTTAAATGGTATTTCAGAAATGAATGAGCACAATCACTGTGGTATGGAGGCAAGGTGTGAGGTAGGGATGTGTGTATGTGTGTGTGTGTATGGTAATGGAGTGATTATGAACTCCAGGAAATGACCCCTTAGGTCATCCCCCTTGTAAATGGCATTAGAATTCACTCATGATTTGGGGGCCTCATTACATATCACCCACAGCATCTGTCCCTTAATTAATCCCTGTGCCTCAAAGCTCACCCATGCCCAATCTACCCAAAGATTTCATCAGCAAAATCTTTCTAATATACAAATTGTACAACACATTCTCTTGCTCAAAACTCCTTCAGGATAAGCTAGTGTCCTACAGAATAATATTCAAACTCTTAAACCTGGTATTTATAAGTCCTCCCAAACAGCTTTTCTTTACTTCATCTCCTGAACCCCAGCCTTCTATGTTTCAGCTAGAGGAGAGCTCCAGGGCCTGCCGTATCTTTTATCTTCACTGTTGAACATGTCTATTTGCCAAAGACCTAGTTGCCCTGTTGAGAGATTGCCCTGAAAATATTTTCTACTGAAAAAATATAGGGACTATGAAGGAAGTACACAAATACAAACATTTGTTTATATTCTCTCCTTTTTATCCTTTGCTTTCCTGTGGTTCCAACATTTTCAAGAATACATAACTTCTCTGATGGAATCCACGAGCATGTAAGTCCAGGTTAGAGTGAGGGACATTGAAAGTGTGGATAATCCAAGTTTACTTCTCATTTCAGGGTCAAGTATTCTTAGAGACAAGGCTCATGCCTTATAAAGAGAGGACTGTGCCATCTTTGGGAAAGTATCAAATAGCTAATCAAAAGACTCAGGCTGAATGAGGGTGAGGAAGACCTAGCCTGACCCAGCTAGGGAGAGAGGGAGAGTTGCTGGTGTTCTCATCTCCACAGATCTGCTCCTGGAGTCACAACCAGCCTCCATGAACCTGTTCCTCCTTCAGAGAAAACCTTTGATGACAGCCTACTCTTGACAATGGCTGGTTGGCAGGACATGTTGAGTCCCAGTAAAAATCCAGCCCAGATAACCAGCATCTCTGCACTGACTGCAAAGGAAAATACTACCATTTCAGAGAACCAGGACAATGACAAGCTGTAAATTGTCTGCTCATTGCAGAACTTTTTCCCCTAGCTCTAAGAGACAAAATAAGTCTTTTACCTGAAGTGAATCTTTTGGAAAGTATCTGTCCTGTGTTGAAATTAATTGGATCCTCGGTTATCTGAGATGCACTAAAGTCATTAGTTTCACTAGAATATGGAAATAACTGAGACCCATCCATGATTCTGAGGGGTCACAAAACAACAGATGCCACCACACACCAGCCCTAGATTCTGAGAGCTGTTCCAAGGGCTGGGCATATCTCAGAACCCAGCCAAACATGGCGAACCTAGCCACAATGGGCTAGATCCTTAGAAGGAAGCCAGAACTCTGTCTAATCACTGAGCTGGGCCACTGACTTGGAAACCAAGAGCAGGAAGATCCAGCTATGGGTGTCTGGATAAAGTCAGAGTGTGAATTCAGGTTTTCTTACCTTCAAATCAACACGTACACATCCTACACTGTGGTCTCTACCTTAATTCTACACTGCTACTGTTTTACTATGTGAGGCCATACCTAGAGGACTCCTTCACGCCCTAAGTCTGGTCCACAATACATACAGAATCATGACTCTGGAGGCTGTGTCTCTCTGCCTTTGGTTGATTTTAATATGATATGAGGTCCTGGAAGTCCCTGTTATTCATTTTATTTATTTATTTTAATAGCCTAAGTTCAACTCCACTAAGCAAATCAATTCAGCACCAAGGCTAAAATTTACAATATACCCACCAATACTTAGGCTCAACAAGATGCATTAAGAGGCTAGTTAAACACCAAATGCAGTATAAATCTCAGGCTTATAGGTGTGCTGAAAACGTAAATAGCTTCCGAAGAGCTTCGATCAATACCAAGATATATGTGCTGGCTCAAAGTGTGCGAATAATTTACATTTTAAATCAGCTCCGCCTTAGGACCCCTACCCACCCCCTTTCCTGGGCTCTGCTATTTCTGTTAATGGCAGAATTTCTGCCAAATTCTGCAAATTTCTAGTATCTAACTACTGAATTTTGGACGTCTATTAAGATATCAAAACTGAGACTGAGGTGGCATCAGGGTCTGTGTGTTGGTTGGAATCCAGAGATAGAAATGAGAAAGATCTGAAGAAGGGGATCACAGGAGATGAGATAAAGGTGGGACCACAGAGCATCACGGAAGGTATAAATAGATAGCATAGAAAAAAGGGCAAGTAGCAGGTTGGTACTGAGAAATCTGGAAGCAGGTAGAAGGTGCCTAGTCATACCAAAAAAAGGTGTCTTGGCAATGCTTAACTGGGGCTAGACTGGACTTGCTCTAGAAGATCATGGATTCTGAGCACCAGCACAAAGTAAGGGTCTCACCATGGGAACACCAGACATGGCCACAAGATTTGAGGTGGTGTGAGAAACAAGGGAGACCCAACGCTCACTGCCAAGCCAGGAAGTCATTGTTTGCTTTATACTGGTCTTGGCTTTGAGGCTGAGGTGGGGCTGAGCTCACAGGTGAGTCAGGGACACAGGGCTGAGGATATACAGAGAATCTGCAATCTCTCTTCTCCTGGAGCAATTTTTGCAGGCCCTGCCTTCCCTGGGTTGTGGGACAGAAGTATTTTCATGATTTTTCCCCCAAAGGAGTTCACTCCGTACACAGCCCACATTGCAAATACCTGGGCATGAAACTATTTTTACCTGGATTATTCAGGGATAGGAGACCTTCACTGATCCTCATTTTCTTCCAGATGTTTGGCATTGATCACCTTACCTAATGGACCAGAGAATCTGACCATCTGGGCTGCAATCCCTGCTCTCCTGCCCACTAGCATTGCCACACCAAGCAAATTATTCCACCCCTGAAAACTTCCCTTTCCTCATTTACAGAATAGGAGTAACAGTGGAAGCTCCCTCAACGATTTGATAGAAGGATTAAATAACATATAGGCATTGAGCTTGGCCCATAATAATTTCTCCACTCACTCTTATATTCAGTAATATTTATTGGACAAACTCTACAAGCCAGACACTTTTTTACCCTTGAGAATACAGGGAAGAAGCACAACAAACCCTTGCCTTCATAAACTTACATTCTAGTTGGGGAGGCAGAGAATCAACAGTGAACAAAAGGACACATGGTATGTCAGGTGGTGAGTGTTACAATGAAAAGATAAAACAGTGTAAGGCAGTAGAGAGCAGTGCTCTCTTAGCTAAAACTGTCAGAGAAGTCCTCTCCCAAGAGACTTTTGAGCAAATATGTGAACGAAATGAGAGAGCAAGCTATGCTGAGTCGTGCAGGAAGACGTTTCCAAGCAGAGGAAACAGATGTGCAAAGGACATGAGGCTTTCAGTCTAAGGAGCAGCAGGGTGGCTAGAGGGACTGGAGCAGAGTGAGCAAAGGAGAGAGGGGTGGAGACAAGTGAGCACGGGTGGCCTTGACATCTCCGGTAGAGACTCTGGTTGTTATTCTAAAGAAGATGGGAAGTAATGGGAGGATTCTGAGAAGGGCAGCTTCGTGATGTGATTTAGAGATTGAGAGGGTAGCTGTGGCCACTCTATGGAAGGTGATGTGGGGACCTCTTAGGACTTCCTTGCAGTTATTCAGGGGAAAGTTGTTAGGGATGGGAATGTTCCTGCCTCGTAGCATTGCCTGGTACATTGTCTGATACAGGTTAAGGCCACAAAAAAATGCTATCTATCTTTATTTTATTCTTGTTAACTTCCCCTTAGGTGTATGTGTGTGTCTCTCTCTCTCATTTTGCCTCTGTGGCATAGGCAGGACCCCTGCCCCAGTCTTGCCAGTCCTTCTATCTGAGAGCATTCTCTTGCCCACCCCCTGTGGAGACAGTGCTGCTGGAACATCAGAGAATTAGCCCAGTCTTAGGGAGCATCCTTGGACCCCGTGTGTTTTGCTAATGACAGGAGATACACATTCAGAAGCATAGCTTTTCCTGGCAGGCTTGAGCCTCAGTGCAAAGCTATGGATCATCTTTCTCCCCATTCTCCTTGCTGCTCCCTTGACCCACTGGATGACCAGGCTAAACTATGAGTGGCCTGGAGTTCCAGGGAGAGGTCAGCAGGCAGAGGGCCTTTCCAGTGGACATCATTTACTGTAACTGCTGGGTTCTGAGGCCTCACTCCCACTACCCAAAGGAGATGTCATGGTCAAAGTAACAACCAAAGGAAAATGTGGGAATGGATGCATCCCAAAGACAATATTGTCAGAGAAGATGGCCTAGCAGGACGTGGATTTTTCCATTAGTCTGAAGTGCCAAACTCCTTTGAACTCATACGTCAGGTCATAAGGTGGCCCTACCTTCCCGGGCTTGATGCAATGGGGAAGGGCTTATTCCAGCTTCCTCAGCTCCTCCTGGGACTGACAAACAGCTGACAGGGATATGAGCACAGGTCCGTTCTGATTCGTTTCACTAAGTTTGGTTGTTACTGCAAGAAACCTCCTTCATGCAGATGTCTGCTCTGCCACCCGTTTACCCAGCCTTTCCATGAGCCTTCCAAATAGTCCTCTGGCTTTTCTCCCTCTACCCCAATGTCCTGCTGCAGATGAGTCTGTATTGTCTCCAGAATGGGTGAATACACCAGCTTCTTGAATGTTCCACCTGCTGTCACTCTTTTCCTGTTTCTAACATAAACCTGGCCAAGCACCCTCCCCCCAACTCCTGACTTCTTTGGTTCTCCAAGGGCCTCACAAGAAGGTACAGTCATCTCTCGATATCCATAGGGGGTTGGTTCCCAGACCCCCACAGATACCAAAATCTGCACATGTTTACGCCCCCTGCAGTTGGTCCTCAGTATCCACAAGTTCCCCATCCAACTGTACAACCAAGTCTATGTGACTCATCTTGCACCTGTCAGGACTCCACCCCAGGCACTCTATAGCACAGCCTGAATCCTCAGCCTCCAGGGAGGATGCAGTCCCCTCACACGCTTCTGTGCCTTTACACACACCCTCCCTCCTGTCGTTTTCCTGACCTTGCATCCAGCTCTAAAGCCACGTTCCCCATGAAGCTTTCCATGACGAGCCCAAGAAATGAGATTGCTCATTCCTCTGGGTACTTCAGACATTTTCCTACCTTTATTTAAAATTTCCCAAATTGTTTTCCAATTATCTGTGCGTGTGGCGTTCTCTTGTATAAGTGCATCAACTCTCTGAAGGCAGTGGCAGCTTTATGGTGTCATGCACAGAGCATTTGTACTGTTGGTCGCAGAGAGTCCTGTGAAGTAGATTTAGGCAAAATGGATGAGTGAAGAGTATAATAACCCAGTGAGTCACAGCTACAGTGGGGAAAATCCCAAAACACATTATAATAATATTAGCCATTTTTTTTTCCATTATTGACTCATTTACTCTTCACATAAATCTCATGAGAGAGGTATTTTTATCCCCATTTTGCAGACATCAAACTGAGACTAAGTTAGGTTAATTGAATTGTCTGAGGTCTGACAAGTAACTTGTGGTGTGGAAGCCAGAATTTAAAGCCCACTTCGTCTAACTTTGACACGTGAGCTCTTAGCCACTGTAGAAATATCCACTCCCATTGTGGTAGATGTTGCTCTGTTGGGCTGTCTTTGACAAGCCCTGAGGTTGGACTTGCAACGAATTGAGGAATTAGGTAAGAGAGGCAACTGAAGCCGAATACACAATGTGTCTGCCTCTAACAGGGTTTACAGACTTGCTTCTCTGGGATGTCACCAGTTCAAAGCACTTCATGCAAAAACGAGTGAGGAGAGCCCACATGACTTAGCTCAGTACTTTGTTTAGAGTTCCAATTCATCCTTATCAACTTCACCATCCAAAGAAGGTTCTTTCTTTCTCTGCGTAGAGTTTTCAGACACAGAAGGAACTGTGGCTGATTGGTTATCATGATAAAGCTTTAATTTTGTACTGGCTTTGATTTGGAGGCAATCATTTGTGCCTGAAAGCACTGTGCAAGGGTAAAGGAAGAAACGGGGATGATGTTACCAGGGGTCCCTGAGCAGTTCATGGGCTGTTTTTCCTCTGGAAGCTCTTTGTCTCAAAAGTCTATTTCATGGCCCACCCAGAGCCCCTTTGGACCTTCCTGTATTCATTCAACAAACACCTGTTAACACCTAATATACCAGATCTTTTAAGCTATCATGGCAGACAAGAAGAAGGCTCTTAAAACCATGAACCTCATATTATACAGGGAGAGACAAAAAATACTCAGGTAGATAATGATAAAAATAAAACACTTTTCATTGCAATAAGTATTACCAAAGAACTTAATAGGAGGAAGGGAGAGAAAATCATGGAGGTTGTGTGACTTTATATAGTGTGGTCAGGGGAGCTTTCCTGGAGAAGATGTCTTTTAAGTAGAAGCCTGAAGAAAGAGAAGGCCGGCATTGGAGCATGGTGGAGAGGGGGACTCAGGCATAGGGAGTCAGAAGGCTGGATTGGCAGCCAGAGTGTTGAAGAGCATGTGTATCTGTGACGGTGCTCAAGATCAGGATGGCATCAATGTTGCCTCTGAAAGTTAATTTTTTTTTAAATGACATATCGTTTTTTTAAAATATTTATTTATTTAGTTGATTTATTTTCCTTATTTTTTTTTTGGCTGCGTCAGGTCTTAGCTGCGGCACACGGGATCTTTGCTGAGGCATACAGCATCTTTTCGTTACTGTGCACGGTCTGCTCCGGCTTCTATCTAGTTGTGGCATGCAGGTTTTCTCTCTCTAATTGTGCCAGGTGAGCTCCAGGGTGTGTGGGCTCTGCAGTTTGCAGCATGTGGGCTCTCTCATTGAGGCACGCGAGCTCAATTGTTATGGCACGCAGGCTTAGTTGCCCCGCAGCATGTGGGATCTTAGTTCCCTGACCAGGGATAGAACCTGCATTCCCCACATTGGAAGGCAGACTCTTGACCACTGGACCACCAGGGAAGTACCTGAAACTTAATTTTGAATAGCATGTTGCCTGTGCACCAAATGAACTAGAAAAAATGCTGCCTCTCTCCTCCATTTCTAACTATATGAGCTAGGTCTCCTACCACAGCATTCTAGTTTATCCCTGGTGTTCATTCAAGTTGAGAACATACTGCTGGAGAATCTCCTCAGCTGAAAATCACCCCATTAACAGAACGATATGGATGGCAACTCTGCAGTCACCAAAGCTTGTTTCAGGTTTGCGATGAGCAAGGGACCAGGGCAGCTTCTCTAGCACCAGGGCCAACTTTTTTTAACACATTACTTAGAGAAGCAAGCAATTTCATACGAAAATGCTGAGTTCTCTTTATATGGCATTCTGTGCTTCAAAAACAGAAAAGTCTCTAGGAGGAGGTGACTTCAAGGTGTATACAATGCCGGCTGATAAAGAGAAAGATGCACATTCGGGATAGAAGAAATAAGCTCCTTAGATTTAGAAGCGTGTATCAATTGGTCCATGCACATGTGGAGGTAAGCCAGATTGGAGAAGGTCTGGGCTGGAAAGAAGTCAAGGTCAGAGACATGAAGTTCAAAGGCCAAAAATAGGGTGCCTTGAAAGCCAGGTCTGAGCATGTTCATCTTGCACTTCCACTCTGGCCTCTCTCTGCTTTCTTGGGTGTGAATGGGACTTGTTCCCCATCCTCCTTACAGGACATTTCACAGCTAAACTCCATTCTTTCAACCATCTTGGGAGGTACAATTATTCCCATTTACTGGATAAAGAGACCAAGACTCTGGGATTAACTGAGTGGTGGTGCAGCATCATTCGGACTCATGTCCCACGTGTGTCCGCAAAGCTACACCACAGCTCCATCCTTTTCTTCCCTGCATCCTGCCTCATCTCTGTGTGCAGCTCAGCCTCTTTGTGCCTTCGAATCTCAGCCCAGTTAGGTACCACGATCATCCCATTAGTACAGGTAAGCAAACTGAGGTTCAGGCATGTTACATCAGTCCTCTAACGTTGCACTGCTAGGAAGTGGCAAACACGTTATTCAAACCCAGAGGTTTCTGCTCCTAAGAGCACACTCCTTGCCCCCCAGGACCCAGTAGCTGTGATTGTCAGATAATTATTATTGTTCTTAGTAATGAATGATTGCTCCGGGTGATGTCGGAAGTGCAGCAGCGAGTAGGCAAGAAAGGTGCTGAGGCGGCCAGTCTGCCTGGGAGCTGCTGGGGCACCAGGGACCCTCGGGAGCCTCGGAGCTGTCAGCACAGCTCTCACTAGGGAGTGAGCACCACCCCGGCTTTCTCAGGCCTCTCTGAAATCCAGCCAAGGAGCAGGCCCTGAGCAAACGCTCAGACAGCTCCCCCAGCCTCCAGTCTCGGGCATGGTGCCCTCACCCCTGGAGATGGAAACAGCCAGGCCCCTCTGACTCCAAGATGCCTCATTGCTCCTGACACCTTGGACTTCAAACCCACCATCACTGTCATTCAGCATCTACCCGAAGGCGCACGATGTAGGGAGGGAGGGGGGAGAGGAAAGGGAAGGGACCTCGAGGCGGCGAAGGCAGGAGGGGGAGAGAGGCCGGTGGAAAGAATTAAGGACCCACTTGTGGGAACACTTTGGCGTGTTGGGCTAAAAGCCCAGCTGTGTGGGATCAAAGGGGAGCCCCCAGCACAGCCCAGAGCCAGAGGATCAGCACCTTGCAGGGCTTGTTATGCCTTAATCTTCCTTCTTCTAAGCCTTTGAGGGTGAACTGCAGCCCCTGCCTGACAAGATGCTGCCCCGGGAGACAGGTCTCCAATCTGGGGTTTCCAACAAGAGCCCCTAAGGGGAGTGTCGCAAATCTGGATTCTTCCACCAATCGTGAGGTGAACTCACATCAAGAAAAAAGAAGTCATTCCCTTTTCAATTCTCTTTCCTTCCCGAGATTACCTTAAAGGCAATGCATCAAGTTAGTTCTAGAGTGTCTAGAACCCTTAACTCCTTTCAAAGCTTTCGTTTAAACAAAGAAAGAGCCAGGTCTCTGGTAGGCAAGGGTGTCCAGGTAAAACATAATATCGTTGTTGAGTTTTCATTGTACTTGGACAGTTAATAGCTGCTCAGAACAGGAAGCATGCCTTGTCTCTCTCCAGTCATGATATAAAGTTTCTGTTTAAATCCTTATACTGGACGTTTTGAAAAGTGGAAGAAAATAATAGCTCAGGCTTTTGCAGATATTCTGAATGCCTTAAGGAGACTCAGGGCTAACTGAAGACAGGGAAATAGGACCCAGGATGGCAAGCCTGGACAGCTGGCCTCCCAGGGCTCCGGGAATGTCCTGGAGACAGGATAGCCAGTCCCGGGGCTGCCTGGTGGAAAGCCAGCTCCTGGCAGCCAAGGGGGCCCCCTGAGCCCCTTTTCTCTCAGCAAACATCCATCTCTCTCCTCTTTGTCCTTAATGACCACAGCCAGAGGGGAGCGGCTTTGACTCCCAAGGAGGCTGTTTGTATCCAGCCTGTGAGGAGAGGCCCAAATTGGCATTCCACATCATAATAAAAAAATTCCCAGCAATTATTAAAAGATTCTTATCTCTTGCTCCCTACGTGGATAATGAGGTCCTTCTCTGCTGGACTGAGACAGGCTGTCTCGGCTCTCATTTAATGAAACAGGACCAAGTTTGCAAATGAGCCTGCCTGGCTCTCCCCCCTTAACCTCTGCTTGTCGACTTGTACATCAAACCTCCTGGCTTCTGTCCTTCCTTATTAACAGCCTGTAATCTTAGCAGGGCCCTTGCCTTGGCACTTCCTCTTTGCCTGTACAGATCTGGTTTTCCCTGGACATAACTTGGGGGGCGGGGGGTTGGGAGGACAGGGTGTTGCTTTTGTCTTTCTGGGACTGAGGTTTCAGGGGCTCTGGGTGCTCCTGGTTTCATCCAACAAGAAGAGGGGTGGGCAGAAAGAGAGAGAAAGCTTTATCTGGAAAATCACTAGCACTTTTCTCCTGGGAGCCATTGGTGCTAAAAGCTGGGTTTGGTAATGCTTCTGATTGAAAACCTCTACCTGCAGCTGTGGGTTTCAGGGGTTCATTGTTACTGTGTTTTTTTTCCCCAGACCCAGTCTACTCCTGAGGGTGGGATTAAGTCAGCTGAGTCATCAGGCTAAGAGTCATTGTGTTCTACTTTCCCAAGTCACTGTGTCTTGGTCTTCCAGGGACTTTCCTTTATTTTGATCCCATTTCAACAAAAATCTTTGAAATAGAAATAACTCTTCTAAGTGGAATGCTTGACAGCGTTTTCTTAAAGGCTCATGCCCTGCTGGGGAAGGGGCAGTTTCACCGACTGGATTGATCCATTGGTCTCTTATGGATATCAGCTACTATTGTCCCAACATGGGAACTGATGGTGTCTCTGCTCCCAGAAGGTGCCAACTCTCTCTGTCTGGTCAAGTGTGGCCAAAACTATAGCTCTTGAGATAGATGGCATTTGGAATAATAACCACCCACCATTCTAGGAGGGCTTCACTCAGATTCTTCGAGATTCTGTTCCAGGTGTCTTGCTAGCTAACCAAGTATGCCAAAACTTAGTGACTTTGAACAAAAATCATCTTATTGTATGTACCTCATGATTTTGTGGGTCAGGAATTCAAGCAGGGCTCCATGGGCCTATTGTGCTGCTGCTTGTGGCGTTGCCTGGGTTCTCTAGGTGACATTCAGCCAGTGGCTGGCTTAGTCTGAAGATCCCAGGTGGATCCACATCTGGAGGAGGACAGGTTCTCTTAGCAGGCTGCTCATCTCACCTGGGCTCCTTTCCCTCATCATGCTTCCCAAGGACTCTCCAGTGGTCTCTCCAGAAGAGCACTGGATTCCTTACACAATTGCCCAGAGATCTAAGAGCAAGTGTTTCTAGAGACAGGAAGTGGAAGCTGCTGGCTTCTTATAACCTGAGCCTGGACCCTGGCTTTTCATCACTCCCAAGTCATCCTGTTGGTCCCAGCTCCCATAGACTCTGCCCCGATTCCAGGGAAAGGAAGATACTTTAAGAGTAAGAGCTGGGCTCCCAGGCCAATGCCTTCAGAAGAAGGTACCGGTAACACACAGAAATGCCTGGAAGAGATGCTGGACGTGGCCTCTTGATGGACATGACTGAAGGAGTAGCGGGAATGGGGCCAGCCTGCCAGTCCTTATATGAACTCAAGCTTAGAAAGTGACAATCACAGGAGTATGATTCCCAGTATCTAAAGATGTTAGGGGAGGGACTTCCCTGGTGGTCCAGTGGTTAGGACTCCTCGCTTCCACTGCAGGGGGTGCAGGTTCTATCCCTGGTTGGGGAACTAAGATCCTACATGCCACATGGTGCAACCAAAAAAAAAAAATATGTTAAGGGAAACCAAGGATCTAGGTAGATGGAGAGCCTGAGACCTAGGTTTCATCTTCCAAAGGAACTCAGAGCAAAGAGCTTAAATGAATGCCAGTCTTCATGCCAGTTATCCCCACACATGGCCCCTCACAGCTTGGGAAATAGGGTAACCCAGAGTCAAAGCTGACACTCACAGCCAGGAGAGTCAAGCCGTGAGCTGCTGTCTTCCTTTTCTGCATCATGAGTCTCCTAGGGAGTCACCCAAAGCTAACGTTATCACTGCCTCAATCAAATGAAGTCCTTTTCAGGAAGTTGGGGTGTGGCATTGCATTGCCATTGGAGGTCTTTTCTGCTTATGAAAACATTACTAGAATCTCAGTACTTACTATGTGAGTCTTGTGGGGATCCAGAAGCATTAGCTTCCTACCAAGGCAGGAATACCATCTCCTCTTCATGTCTGTGCCCCTGCCCCTACTACTGTCATCCGTTCTGCCATCCACAAGCACTCCTGAGAGATAAACTTGAGATATATACACTGATTCTTCTTCCGTATTTTTCCCAGCTCAACACCGAGATCTCCCCATTCCACTTGATTATCCTCAGAGGCACACAAGAGAGGAGGAGATTTCAACGGTTCCCAAACCTAGCTGTGCATAAAAATAACCTGGGAAATTTAAGAAAAATATGCAGAGTCCTGGGATTTCCTTAAAGAGATTCTAATGCAGGAGGCCTGGGTTGGGACTCAGGAATCTGTAGGTCCCCAGCTTCTCCCTGGTGATTTTGATTCGAGCCTGTGCCCTTCTAGATACATTTTATTAACTCCCAGCTATGCTTGGTCTTCATTTCAAAGGGATGGAGCCAATTAGCCCTCTCTGTTGGTGAGACCAGCTTGGTTATTGAGGAGACAAAGGCACAGGGTGTGTTTTCTATAGCTAGAGCCTGACCTATGACCTTAGCCAGCTGCCTTGCAAATGCCATTGGTCACCAGGGCAACCCAAACATAGAGAGTTAATGGTTCAGAGCAAATGCATCTTCACTATTGGCGTGGGAGGAGGGAGGGAAAGACAACTCTCTACTAAGAACAGGCCATACTGAATCTGTCACTTCTGAACAGCATCATCATCTTTTATTCTGAAAATATATGATGGAACTAAACACCTCCTTGGCACTTAGCATGAGGTTTAAGACTGTCTGCCATCTCAGCATAGAGTCTCACATCTACCCCTTTCTTCCACGGAGGTCTTTGTTTAAACCAAGATAAAATAATACATCCATGTTATATAGTGGTTCAGACACAGGCTCTGGATTTAAAGACATGGGATGGAATCTTGGCTTTAGTATTTGTGAGTGGTATGTGGACAAGCAAGAAAAGTCACCTCTGTGCCTCAGTTTACTTATTCTGCAAATTTCTGGTAAAATTAATACCTATCTTGTTCTTAAGATGAAGTATGAGATAGTACTTGTAAATAATAAATTTGGCACAGTGCCTGCTGCATGGTAAGGTCTCAAGAAATATTCACTATTGATAAACCCCTTTCTCATACGTGGCTCTCCTTCTGGTCCCCAACTTCAGTAAAAGCCACCTTGATACCCCAATTGGCCAAGGCATAATGGAGGGGTCTTCTTCCTCTCCCTTCTCTCTCCAGCTACCATTCAAATATCTCTGATCTAGCCCATTCTTCTTATTACCCATAAAATGTCCAACTTTGCCTTCATCACCTCTGCTTTCACGACTGACATCGGCCCAAGCCTGTCTCCCTACCAACAGTTTCTCTTCCTGGTGATCATTCCCCAACTTGGTCCAGAAAGATCCTTCTAAGAGTTGAATCTTTTTCTTTTAAATAGTTTTTTTTTTTTTGCAGTACGCGGGCCTCTCACTGTTGTGGCCTCTCCCATTGCGGAGCACAGGCTCCAGACACGCAGGCTCAGCGGCCATGATTCATGGGCCCAGCCGCTCGCGACATGTGGGATCTTCCCGGACCGGGGCACGAACCCGTGTCCCCTGCATCGGCAGGTGGACTCTCAACCACTGTGCCACCAGGGAAGCCCCTAAGAGTTGAATCTTAATAGCTCATTCTACTTGAAGAATTTACTGGTTTCCTTTTCCCATCACACTGAGTTCAAGTCCTTTGCTCGGTATACCAAGCCCTTCACACCTTGTCCCAAATCTCCCCTCCAGACCACCCACGTTGCTTTCCTCTGTATCAGTTAGAATTCTACAACTATATAGATGTCCTTCTGTGTTTCTCTCTACAATATCTTTCCTTCTGGCCAAGACATCCATCACCTTCTTTTCTCCATGGTAAGCCTCAAGTCATGCTTAAAAACCCAGTCTCAGTGTCAGAGGTCCCTCTTTGATGCCCTTGGTGGAATCAGTCTCTTTGTCACCACACCTTGTTTCCTTACTCATCTCAAAGTGGCGACTCATCTCAAAGGACTTATTTAAGGACATATATCAAAGCTATATTGCCAGCACCTGAGGTTCAAGCTAATATGATTAAGAGCTCAGGCTCTGAGGGCACATACTTCTGGGTTTAACTCAAGTCCTAACTTAGCTGTGCCTCAATTTCTCCTCTACAAAATGAGCATAATAAAAATACTTTTTTCCTGAGTTATTGTAAAACTTAAATGAAATCGTGCAAGAAGAGTATGTAGTATAGCATACTAACACTAAATAAATGCTGGCTACTTTTTGTTTGGTTTTCCTTGACAGAAGGCTGGTCTTCCACGTGAGTCGAGGGCAGAGCCCTGGTCTTTTACAGCTTTGTATTATGAGCTCCCAAGGCAAGGTCTAGCACTTAATAGCTGCTCAATGAATGTTGAAAAAAGAATGAATTAATCCCAATCCTGAATTTATTATTAACATATCATCTGATTATTCTACTATCTGAAATGTGATGAGCCCTAAGCTCAGATATGAAGGGCTTAGCTCTCTCTCTACTCCTTGCTCCCAACCTTCATTCCTTTTTCCCTCCCTCCCTCATTCCCTTCCCTCCCTTCCTCCCTCTTTTTCTTCCTCTCTGCCATCCTGTAGTCCTTCTTTTTCTTCTTAGCTGCTAATATGATAATTTATTAATTTACAATGAAAAATAGATCTGTTGTAAGAACAAGGAACACTTTTATCCTAGTGATAAGCCATCATATTACAAATTTCAAGCTGTTCGAGAGCCCAGATCATAATTAAAAATTACTTGTCTTACTTGGTGAGGAACTAATGCCCCCCGCCAACAGGCACGTAAGTAAATTGAGAGTTAATTCTCCAGCCCCAGTTCAAAGCCTGAGGAGATGTTAGTCCCAGCTGACAGCTTGACTGAGGCCTTATAAGAGCCAGACTCGCCCAGCTGAACTTCTGGACCTGTAAACCTCAGAAACTATGTGAGATAATAAATCTTTGTTGTTGAATATAAATTGCTAAGTTTTGGGTTATTTGTTACACAGCAGTAGATAAGTAATATATTCCTTGTCAGCAATGCCTTCTCTACTTGCAGACAAGGAGAAAATACTTGGAATTTAGAAGTTATTCAAGAAAGAATTATTTTGCATAAAAGGGGATGTGATAATAAAGTGACTGACAGGGGTTATTTTTGAAAACAAAAAGTATTATTAATATGGTTAAGACAAATGTTAGTAGTACAAATTCAAATAGTGTAAATAGAAAATAAAATTTGAACTCCTCTTCATTCCCCAGTCCTATGCCCCAAAACCAACAATATTATTTTATCTTAGAATATGTATAGTCATATACAAGTAGACATACAATAGTATCATACCCTGCATCAATGGATTTTGAAGTTTGGTCCCAAGACCAACAGCATCAGCTTCACCTGGGAACTTTTTAAAAATGCAAAATTTCAGATTTTGCCCCAGACCTACTGAATCAGAAATTCTAAGGTGGGTGCTTTAACAAAACCTTCAGATGATTCTGATATATCATAAAATTTGATTCTATGTACCATTCTGTAGCTTACTTCTTCCACTTGGTAGACTTTGGACACCTTTATGTGTCATTAAATATATATATATATCTGATGTATTCTTTAAATTGCCACCCAGGACTTTATCATAAGTATACATCACACTTCATTAAACAATTCCACATCAATGTTTCTTTCCAAGTTTCTTTAGTATCATAAGCAAGGTTAAAATAAAAAGGCTTGTGTTATGTTTATATATGGTAGATAGATAGGTGGGTAGATAGATAATAAACTTTATAAACATTCTCTAGGAGAAATTCTTAGAAGTAGTATAGTTGGGTCAAAAATAAATGCATTTTGACTTTGGACAAATTTGATAGGTTCTCTTAAAAAATATTACATTGATGTTTATTAGTAGGTCTAACTCTTGAAATCTACTTCTATCTTGGGCATTGCTATAAACGTTTAAATTTCACTTTCATGGGTTAAAATCACTACTCCCTTTATACTGCATTTCTTAATTTATGAGTAATATTAAGCACTTTTCATAGTTTTACTGACTTTCCCCTGCTATGAACTGCCTTTTTCAGATCATTTCTTTCCAAAATGAAGATTTCAGCAAAGACGTTATTCTGACTTCTTTGGGAGTCTTTTTGAAGGAAAACTGCATTATTAACATCCTGCCTGCAGGCTGGGGGAATGATGCCCATGGACTGGTTGGTGTTTTCCTACCTCACTAGCTGCATGCTGCACCCTGGTACACTGTTCTACCAATAAGATGTGTTAATTTCAAGGTCCATGATGATAAAATTATGGATGGTTCAGGGCAAATCCAGCTCTATCGCACAAGCAAAGCTCATAGTGCACCTGCATAGAAGGGATCTGAAAAATTTGATATTATGAGCTGATTTCGTTCAGGTTCAGTAAACATTTTTGGTAAAGGGCAAGATAGTAAATATTTTTGCCTCTGTGGGCCATATGGTCTCTGTCATAACTACTCAATTCTGAGATCATATCTCATAGACAACATATAATTGAGTGTGCATGGCTTTGTTACAACAAAACTTTATTTACATCAACAGACTGTGTGCCAGATTTGACCCATTGGCCTATAGTGTCCTGACCCTTGATTTAGACATTCTTAGTAGATGAAGAGTTTGTGCTCATACTTGTGATTAAAAATGATTTTTCCTGGTTCTCCCCTTTTCCCATCTCTACTTCTCCTCATTTTTCTCCTCTGCTTTTACTTCTTCTTTCTCTTCCTTCCTTCCTTTCTCACCTCTCCCTTCCCCCTCCCCACCCTCTTCCTCTCCTCCTCCTTCTTCTTCTTCTCAATAACTTAGTAATATAAAGCCAGTTTCTTCAAGTCTCTGTATCTCAGTTTCCAAATCTATAAAATGGTAATGACAATAGGACTATATGAAAAGGTCATTGTGAAGAGTAAATTAAGAATTCTAGAAAATTCTTTGAGAGATATACACATCTGTATCTATGCGTGTATATGCAATATCTCAAGATAGGGAAGAGTCATAAGCAAGAAATAATTATAATTCTGAAATGAAATATTTAGCTTTCAGACAAGCATATCTTTTAATGTGTTTTCTTGTCAAATTTCAATATTTTATATATTGTACAAACTGTCAGTAGTGCTAGAGTGCCTTTCCCCTCCTTGTGTTCTGGTTCTGCCTGGTGGACGAGGAGCTCTTCAGAGCTCCATTCGTTTTACCTGGAGCCAGAGCATCTTCTACTGACCCATTTCTATTCACTAGCTGGGGCTCAAGTCTGTCCAGACCATTTATCAAGGATGGTACAAGTATGCACTAGTCATGTCACGATCTTTTGCCAGGCTCAGCTTACTAATTTGGAATGCTTTGAATAGGTAGAGTAATTGGAATCAAACTTGATTTTGCAATATCATTTTGAGCACTTTCTGTTGAACAGTGAGTGACCTCTGCACTTACCCAGCAATTCTAGTTATATGTGTTGTCCCAACCTCTGATTCTGGCTTTTTCCCATCTTCACCAGCCCTTACTCCTTAAGTGTCAACATGACAACATGGGGCCTCTGGAAGGAAGTATGACCAGGCAGTCTCAAGAAGTTTTGTTTTTTTAAAAAATTTTATTGAAGTATAGTTGATTTACAATGTTGTGTTAATTTCTGCTATACAGCAAGGTGATTCAGTTATACATATATAGTATATTCTTTTTCATATTCTCTTCCATTATGATTTATTATAGGATATTGAATTTAGTTCCCTGTGCTATACAATAGGAACTTTTTGTTTATCCATCCTATATATAATAATTTGCATCTACTAACCCCAAATTCCCAATCCTTCCCTCTCCCTACCCCACCGGCAACCACAAGTCTGTTCTCTATGTCTGTAAGTCTGTTTCTGTTTCATAGATAAGTTCATTGAAGGAAGTTGAACGTGCTGCTCCTTCAAAAAATACATGGTTATAAATATAGAGGTCTAATATTAAGTATAGTAAATATTATACTTTTTGTTATGGATTAAATTGTGTTCATTCAAAATTTATATGTTGAAGTCCTAATCCCTAGTGCTTCAGAATGTGGCTTTATTTGGAAACAGGGTCATTGCAGATATAATTAAAGTTAAGATGAGATCATACTGGAGTAGGATGGGCCCCTAACCCAATATGACTCATGTCCTTATAAAAAAGGGAAATTTGGAAACAGGCACAGACACAGGGATATGAAAGCATGTGGCAATGAAAGCAAAGATCACAAAAGCATCTACAAGTCATGAAACACCAAAGATAGCCAGCACATCACCAGAAGCTAGGAGAGAGGCATGGACCAGACTCTGTCTCACAGCCTTCAGATGGAAGTAACTCTGCAGTGTGATTTTGAACTTCCAGCCTCCAGAACTGAGACAATACTTCTTTGTTTAAACCACCAATTCGGACGTTTTTATCGTAGCTCTAGCAAATGAATTCACTTGTAATTTATACTCAATAATACTAATAGTAGTAGTAATAATAATAACAAAACTCTGCATTGAACAATAGTTATCCTCCAGCCTTGTGCTAGGTCTTATTTTATGTGAAATATTTCATTTTGTCCTCCCAAATACCCCTATGAGGTAGGCGTAATTATTAGCCCCCTTACATGGATAAACAAACAGAGGCTTTTAGAGATTTTTAGAAGCATTTCCAAGATTACACAGATGGAAAGAGGTGCATCAAGGATTTGAACCCCCCTAATGCCAAATCCTGTGGGCTGATTCACTTTGTAATTCTATGGAAACTCAGGAGAGTCCCTCCGAGGAGCGATCACTTCCCATCAGCCTCGGTAAATGAGAAGTAATAAGAGATACGGAAAGTAGGATGTTGACAATGCAGCAATTAAGTGGCAGATAGAAGCCCAAATGGACAGGGGGTTATTTGTGGGTGTTGCTGATTTAGATCTCAGCTTGAAGATCTGAGTCATCTGTTTGTCCTCCGATCTTCTGTGCTCGAAAGCAATCGGGGTGTTGGTCCTGGATCAGCCTCCCTGAGTTTGAGCACTCTCCCTGTAATCACTGGCATATTTTCCTGCACAACAATCCTGGTTATGAATCCAATTGGTACTTTCCTCATCAGGACTCCAGGGAAGCTGCTGGAAACACACGTCACACTAGTTTTGGGGCCTGGGTTCATCATGCTGAGAGTCAACAGATTGGGCCAGAACTAAGTTCAGAGGTTAATTGGAATCAAAACTTTGGAAACTGGGAAGTTACTCAATTAATTACCTGTGACTCCTCCCTGTCTTCCCCTTTTTTGCCTTCACACCTGAGAAATGTCCAGGGAGCAAAGGGCACTTTCCTCACACAGGTGTTCACCTTTGTCCCAAGAGGTCAGTAGTGTCTTTTCATCATGTGGGCACCCTAGAAAATACAAATACACATTCTCAGAGCTCTTACAGATGGTGCTTTGGAGATGAGAGAGCTTGTGACATAACCTTAATTCCTTCCTGAATCTAGAGGATTCCACACTGTGGCAGGAAGCTGGGTAAGTTATCTGGAGGCAGAAAATTGATGCTTTACTCACTCCCAGTGTGGCTACAAGCAAAGGCTAGAAAAGCAGACCAGCTTGGGTTTTCTTCCTGTCTCTGCACTCGCAAGCTGTGTGCCATGGAGAAATTTCATATCTTCTCTATCCTCATATGCCTGATCCACAAAATGGGAGTGATGCACAGATCTGGTGGTGGTTGTGAAAAACAAGTGAAATTTTGCATCTAAATCACTTAACACAGAACTTGGAGATGTAGCAATTACTGAGTCAAGGCGAACTCCATGGGGATGCTTTGCTGTTGCCAACCCAACACTTTCCCTCTCCCATCTCCTTGTTCCTCTCTGTGTGACAAACTGGCAGACAGTGGCTCCATGTCCTGACTGATCCCTTGTGTATGAATGGCCCTGACTCCTAAGACACCTTCCAGATGCTGTAAGCCTTCAGCGTGAATTGTTGGCTTGGACTTTACTCTTTCCAGAAAGACGGGTCCAGGGTGAGATGGATTTCAGCTTCCAGAATTCACCGTGGGGCCCCTTTCCTGCTTGTTTACTAGGTGGGCTCCTCTTGGTGTGAGGGAGGTAATATGTTTCACAGTGTGTTTTTTAGATTGCCTCTGCCCAGATGTTCCTCTGTGTGGGTTCCCTGAGCAATGTGGGAGGGAAGGAACACCCTGGTGTCAATGGAATTTCAGCCAAGAGGGGTTGCACCACCTTGCTCAAGTCCATCCACCTCCTTTGTTGCTCTCAGGGAGAAAGATTGTATTTCAGACTGAAGGCTCAGAGGCAGTGGTCCTGAGACCACTTTTGATATATTCTCCCCTTTCATTAGGTCCATACAAATGACTGCTTATTTGATGAAATAGGCATTAGTGCCTGAGCCATCTTTGAAGAAAGGAGTCCAGTTATAGATAGATCTATAGGTAATAGGTATTCCCCAAAGTGACCATGCAAGCAGTAATGTGTGATGGCCAGAGGGACTATAGCTCTTTTCTTGCTAAAGCCAGCCCCATCCAGTCCTGTCCATTGTCCTAGTCAGCATCTCTTTCCTCTACCCAGTTTGAATCTGGAAGTATATAAACATTCTAGCTATGGCTCAGAGTCAAGGCATCTTGCCTGGAGGTCCAGGGTAGACATATGATCTTCATAGGGAGGCATCATCATCCCCAAATCAAAGGATGAAGGGCAGTGGTAGAAAGTTATCATCAAGAGGTCAGCTACTTAACCAGGCAGGATTGATAGATACCCAGAAAACAGAGAGTGAAGGACTTGGGACAGGATTAGAAAAGGAAATATTGGAGTGACTGTGCTTCTCTCCCTTGATTGAAGAGCTTAGATTCTAAAATCCAACTCACATTGAGGGTGCTGACCAGGTGCTGGGCATGGTGGAAGATGATGATGAAGCCCCTGCCTCCCCCACCGTCTTGCCTTGCAAAGAACAGACTTCATCAAAGACAAGAGGTTTGGGTTTCCAGACCACACTGGCCTCGAGAGGATGATCTTTAGATGGGGGTTAGGAGTAAAGGGACAGGGACAGTAATGTCGTAGTAACATGACAATAACAAGAAACACAGAAAGAATGGGAAGATAGAATAGCCCCTTTATTTATTTTTTTGATTTCCCATGAATCTCTAATGACAGTAATTGTAAATGAAGTATTCTGCTTCCCTTAAGGGAGTGGAGTTGGGAAAGGGTGGAAGAATGAAGAGGGCTAATCACTGAGGCTATGACTTCTAACTTAAAGCTAGGTTTGCGTTCATAGGGAGAATTGTCCCTTTAATGGGATGCTTAGTACATGCAAGTTGTGCTAACTTCTTCATACGCATTGTCATGTTTCATTATCTCACAGCCAACTGAACTAGGGCCTACTATTACAGATGAGAAAATGGATCTTAGAGGAAAGGAAATTACTTGCTCAAGGTCACTCAATCAGGAAGTGGCAAAGCCAATTCTTGAATCCAGGAGTCCCAAAGCCTGAGCACTTAACCATCATGTCACCTGTCCTTTTGGGGTTCTTAGTCTTCCAATTTCCTCCCTTTCCAGGAAACTTCTTTCCCAAAGTCAGCTGAGCTAAGTCCCTGCTCTGTGTTGCTGTCGCACCAATTAAACTCTTCCCAGTTTTGCTGTAGTCATGCTTGCTTCTCTAAAGCTACATCATTCTAAGGTTGTGTGTTTGGCTGTCATTTTGCTCAAAAAGTAGGAAGCATGGGAAAAACCTTCCTTGCAAAAGAGCTAAAATAATTCTATCATAATGTCAAATGAGCATCAATAAATTACTGATATTAGTGGAAATGTTGGTTGTCATAATAATAAAAAAGTATGGCAGTTATAACAATTACAACAACACAACCATACCCCATTTTTAATGAACACTTACTATGTATCAATTCCTACTATGAGTGTTTTATATGTAAGAACTCATTCAATCCTCACCATGATTCTCATGGCCTGGACTAAGATGAGGTGAGTAAAGTCCTTGGGGACAAAGTGTAAGGAGATGCTCACTGTCAGGGTTGTGAAGAGGGATGCCTTTTTAAATGAGGCATCCTGGGTGCCCCACTTGCCTCACCCTAGTCTTAACCCTGCCCTAGGAGGGCTGTGGGACTGAAACATTCACAGTCACATGAACCTTTACAAAGTAATCAACTTGAACTTAAATAGAGTTGGTATTTTGGAATCCCAGGCAAGATGGTTCTTTGGGACACTAACAAAGTCACTATTCCTTATCCCAGCAACCCATCTCTTGATTTATTGACCTGTATGAGCTTGGACTCAGTAATGGATGGAAGGAAGGAAGGAAGGGAGGAAGGGAGGAAGGGAGGGAGGGAGAGAGGGAGGGAGGAAGGAAGGAGGGAGGGAAGAAAGGAAGGGAGGAAGGAAGGAAGGAAAGAAGGGAGAGACTTGTTTAGAAGCCAATGAGAGGTGCTACATTGTCCCTGCCTGTGCATTAGGCAGGACATTTTTTTGTTCACATGACAGAAACCCAGTTCACACTACTTAGGCAAAATGTAGAATGTATTTTTAAAATGTAAGATCGTAGTATGTAATAAAAGAATAACTAAGAGCCAACTACAGGTAAAGCACAGATATTGTGGCTTCAGGATTAACTGAAAATAGAGAATTGAACTCTATTAACAGCATAATCTTTTCTACAAGGCTTGTGGGGTTTCTGCTCAAATAGAAACTCAGGCAACCTCAGCTGAGATCCCACACTGGAATTCTCATGGTAGATATGCAGATGGGGCCTCATTACCTGTGTAGTGACAATCATATTACCAGAAAGAATATGATAAGGGCACATATTTCTGTGCTGTAGCATTTCTAGGAATAGAGAATTAAAATCTGGTGATCAATCAGAAAGAAGAAACATCATGAAATATGACATGATAGGATGGGTGGCATTTTAACAAGTGAAAGCATAAAACCAGGACTTTGAGGGGGAGGGAATGGTATTGACAAATGCCTGAAACAAGATTTCAGAGCATGACCAGCCATGGTGTTTGGCTGGATTGTAGATTATAAACCATGGTATCATGGGGTTTAGGCAGAAAAAGGAAGTGAAAATATTGTGGTGGAGAACTTTGAATATATGAATGAGGAATTGTATGTATTTAATGATGTTCATTTGTTCATTTATTTATTCATTAATAAATATTTATAGGGCATTTGTTAGACACCTACTAAGTCTCTAGGTGCAAAGATAATTCTGAAACACAAATACTTGCCAGTGTAGAGAAACTGCTCATGTGAAAGGGAGCTGTGAGTAGCTGAGGGCATCTCTTATTGTTCAGATGGTGTTAAACAGTCCTTATTTGGGGGCTTTATAGAATATTGCCGTGGCGACAAGGTAAAGGCCCCTAACTTACCTCTGGCTTTTAATGAAAAGACCGTTGTGTGAAGGAATCAAGGAAGCTCTGAAGCTTTTTAAACAGAGGAATGACACGGTCGGGGTTCCCTTTAATAAGATGGTACAGGTGGGTGTTGCAAGGGGAGATTGGAATTGGGAGATTCTGGAGCAGAAAGAACAGTGTGTGTGTGTGTGTGTGTGTGTGTGTGTGTGTGTGTTGGTGGGCTTGTTACAAGAGTTTGGGTAGGAGAAAATAACAATTTAATAAATACAAAGCCTGAATTTCAAAACAGAAGGAGAAAATGGAAGGACATTTTAGAGGACTCCATAGTTCCCTAGGTATGCTGGCCATTGAGGGATATTGAGGATTCTGTTGTCTGGGTGGATGGTGGTTTCCCTGGACTAACGAGAAAGATCAAAATTAGGAGTAAGTGTGAGCAGGGAAAGGGAGGGGAAAGTTTAGGACACGTGGACTGTCTGGTACCATAGACTTACTAGGAGAAGCTGGAAATTGGTTCAACAGCCTTGAAGGTCAGTAAGGAGGTTGAGGATGCAGATATTAACTTGAGATCTTCAGTCTAGAGCCACCTTTCTAAACCAGGGTTCCAAAAGAATTAAACCCTAATGTCCTAAGGAATCCATTGTACATAATGGATTGACTTTCCTCCTGTGCATGGAGAATATTAATTATGTGCCATCCTTGAGAGAAGTGAGAAATGTTTTTCAAAGCATCAAATGATCCCACTTGAGAAAGGCTAGTTTAGAAGTAACGGCTGCTAGAACTGGGGATTAGTGAGAACATTAGGAAAAAGAATATAACTCATGCATGGGCTTCCCTGGTGGCGCAGTGGTTGAGAGTCCGCCTGCCGATGCAGGGGACGGGGGTTCGTGCCCCGGTCCGGGAAGATCCCACATACCGCCGAGCGACTGGGCCCGTGAGCCATGGCCGCTGAGCCTGCGCGTCCGGAGCCTGCGCGTCCTGAGCCTGTGCTCCGCAACAGGAGAGGCCCGCGTACTGAAAAAAAAAAAAAAAAAAGAATATAACTCATGCAAAAGGGAACCTAGGTAAAAAGATTAGTTAGATCTAATGTTTAGGAAGTAAGAGGGAAAATAAAGGAACTGGTATGTCAGTAAGGATAGGAATTTCGAGAAAAGTAAGAGAAGACATATCCTCCGTTGCTGTTGTTCACAACGTACCCACTGTCTGGAAAACTCTCTATCCACTTCTTTTCCTGTTGACTCCTATGCATGTTTCAAAGGTCAGGGCAGGAACCGAATGCTTCAGGAAGCATTCACTGCCACACCTTTATCACCCAAGTATGTCAAAATGCCGCTTCAGAACACCCAGCACACCCTCTAAATATCTTTGACACATTTACTATATTATTTTGAAATTTACAGTTTGAATAATCACTTCTCTTACTAGATCTTGAATCAAAGATCATGTTACATTCTTATAGTCCCATTTGGTGGGCATAGAGTTGTGCCATCCAGATTGTCCTTTATAGAAGAGCTTAGCTGTCAGCTCCTTCAAGTTTTGCCTCAGCTGCAGAGCTCCATCTTACCCAAGGAGATCCTTTCCTGTGGCAGACCTTAACCAATGATGGATCAAGCCCAATGTGAGACAACACAAGGGTCCATACACACTCCAGAGCTTCCCATACGGTTTCCCCAGTCTTTGTCAGGCTTTCACCACAAGCTGATTTATCTGTCGTCCTGATCCTACTTTTTGCCTCACCCTTCCAAAAATATTCATGCCTAATGTAACACAGTATATCAAATTCTATGTCAGCATCTGCTTGTGAAGGGCTCAGCCAGTGACTCTCCAGTATCTAGAACATAGTCTAACGTCAAGTGAGATCAATGCCTTTTTGTGCAGAGAAGTTGAATATCACCAAAGTTGCATATTGTATTCATCCATTCAATAAAACTTAAGTATCTATCTAGTGTGTGTCAGACTCTGCTCTAGTCACTAGATTTTGACATAGATTTCATTGACCTTGGGTGTCTTTGAGAGCAGTGAATCAGGGAGGGGGGCAGAGATAATACAAAATTGTAAAATGTTAAGGAGAATGAAAGTTGAGGTGGGTCAATGCTATGTTAAATGTAACACACTCTACAGAGGTTAGTCAGTTTTGCTTTTCTTTCAAGAGTGATAAAAGGGAAAAAAACAGAAAGAGATGAGGTGTTTCTTGAAATTGCATGGTTGAGACTGATGGTGCTAGTAACATCTGGGGTCTCTTCTACCCCTTGGCACTCTACTTCACTACATACCGCAACCTTCTTTCATAAGTGGGATGAAATAATTATTTCTGGCCAACCTAATGTGAGCAGAAGAGATGTGCACCTTTTACAGCCTTGGGCCATAAAGCTGTCCACTGAAGGGTCTCTATTATATCTTCACCCATACTGCAGAAGAATGGAGAGGAACCCAGGAACTAAGAACATAGCAGAACCATGAAATTTAAGAATTAACCATGAGCCTTAATTCTTGCATGACTACATGGCACAGACACTCTCCACATTGACTTACTCTGGACTCTGATGCAAGCCAGAAGTATCAATACATTATTACTGTTTAAAAACCACAGAGATTTTGGAACTCTTTGGTAAGGCAGGTTGTCTACGCTAACTAATATATATGGTATATAATTTAAGGGAAACTTTCTTCTTAGAATGGGAAAGCCTTGACTATATTTAGAGGCTGAGGGGATGATGCCATGGAAGATAAATTGAGAAAGCAAATGAGAGAGTGGATAATCATTAAAGCAATTCCCTGCAGCACAGAAGGAAGTGACCCAGAACGGGGTCCTCTGTTTCCTATGGTTTGCTGTCAAGAATGAAAAGAATATTGGTCATTTTTATATCAGTGGTTTTACTACTAATTATTAACTAGAAAGAAATTATGAGAAAGGAACAAGGATCACAAACATATGGAAGTAACAAAGGTTCAAGAATCTTTTCATGTTGTTACACACAGGGTGTGTTACAGTAAAAAAAAAATCATGGTAATGCAAACATGAATTTAAATCTTGGCTTTGCCATATCCTAGGTATAAAGTATGAAAATGACTTATTCTAAGATCATTTATTCAGTTCAGCTGTAACACGGGTAAATTGGCGAACACCTCACATGGATTATTATTATTTTTTAGTGTGTGAAGACATAATGAAATGTCATGTAAATTGCAAAGGAAAATGTTTGGTAAATTTTGAAAATCATGCGATAGCTAATCTTTATTGAACACTTGCTCTGTGTCAGGCACTGCTCTAAGCAAAATATAAGCATTAAATCATTTATTTCTCATAACAAATCATTGAGGTATGTTCTTTTATTACCATCAATTTTATAGATAAATCCATTCAAAAAGCATTAGCTGCTAATACTTGTTCTTGGGTAGATGGGTATGTATTTTTTTTCTATTTTCATATATTATAAGAGGTGCATATTTTACTTTTATAATAAGAAAATAAAATGAATGTGATTTTTAAAGCAATGAAAATATTCGGTTTTATTCCTTTTGGGAAAACAAGAAGTATGGTTCTTGAATGTGATGTTTACCAAACCCCAGCCCTACTGAACCTTTTGTCAGGGTCCTAAGGCTATTCTCCCAGATACCCTTATGGCATATAGACCTGTATGGAGAATCAACAAAGCTAGAGCAGGGGCTGTTCTTAGCTCTTCGATCCTCCAGTTTGGGTGGTACCCAAGCGAATATGCCTCTAACCCTCCGGGCTTCTCCCCACAGAATGTCTCATGGGTGGTTTTTTTCCCAGTGGACAGCTGAGTGTTCTTGGAACATGACTCTTAATATCCCCCAGTGATCTCACTGGGGACTCTCTGAGAATCTGTATAGAACCATCTCAGAATTGTCCTGCTGAGGGGCAAGGAAGTTAGGATATTTATTCACCAATGTCTATCCCTGATTACTCTTGGTGGTGTTCCGCAGTGGGACAAAGTTCTCCTGTGGCCAGAGGACATCATATGGCAGAGAAACATTGTTCCCTTTTGGTATCATGGGAGATTGTTGGCTGGTGACCTCTGAGGTAAGCTGAGGTGTCAGTATCGGGCACCAACATGATCCACTACAGATGCTGAAAAGATACATAAAATAATAAATAAAAAAGATAACTAGCAGGCACCAACAGAGTCTGTTACAGATGTTAAAAAGATAAATGAAATCACATGGTAAATGCTCAAGAAACGCTAGCTGCCATAATTAAAATGATAACATTAGCATTATCATAACTAGTGCAGAACTCACATTGAAATCCAAGTCTCTTGGGAGTCCAAGTTTCAGAGTATTTTAATTAACAAGAGGATCTTCAGGTTTCTTTTTGGTTGTTCTCCTTACCCCTTCCAACCCTTATGGCTGCTTGGACTAATTTTTAATTCCTCATTCTCTGGGTAGGAATAATTAAATGGGAAGCATTTTTATAGACTACATTTTCCATCTCTGAAATGTTGTGCTTTGCTTCACAAAAACCCCCAAACTAGCATTAGCCTCTATTGTTGTTTTTATTTCTCTAAGCTCTGCCACTTATGGCTCTGGGGTCAGGTGACAGACATCTTGTTTGTATGAAGGTTCCCAAGGGGTGAACTACAGTCAAACCATGTTACTCTGGAAGAGTTTAAGCCATTTTAGCTGCTCAGTGGAGATCGCATCCCAGGATGTAGGCAGGTTTCCAGGACAACTGGCATTTGATGGTTCATTGAAGGATGGCCAAAGCAGCTACATATTGGTGCTTTGGAAGTCTCAAGCTTTTGGTTCAGGAAATCCAAAACATATTTACTACAAAAATTTTCTCCTCAATTTTTAATCACATATATATTGCAAGGGAAATGTATCCCAACTGTTTTTTTTTTTTTACTCATTTATACTTATATCATCCAAATAAAATTTTGAAATTTATTTGATGTTCCACATTAAAAAAAAAAATACTACAATGGAAGAACATACAGTATTTGGGAAAAGACAGTGCTTCTGCCCCTCATGCTGATAGTGACTGTGGGTTACTGAAATGGCCTCAGAGCCAACACAGTGAATTGGCCATGCCCTGGATTCCTTTGAGGGAAGGTTTCAACTCTCTCAGTGGCAAACACAATAGGCAACAAAGGGCTCATCTAATTCTATTCATCACAGAAACTTGGCAAAGAGAAGAGCAACGTCAAAAGAGGTTAAAAGACCTCAGATATCAAGGAGACCAACCTCACTGTTATTTTAGAGCTGAGGAAACTGAGCCCTAGAGGGAAGAAATTCTTTGCCTGATGACACATGGTTAATTAAAGGCAGATCTGGGGTCATAAACTCAGGTCTCTTGAGCCTAGAAGTAGTGGTTCTTTCTACTCTTTCTGTTGTAAAGCATCAAAGCACAAATGCAAAATCAGGCTGTAAAACCCAAATCATAAGAGCATTCAAAAGTCACAGACCGTTATGAATTTGGGGGGAAAAGGGATCACAAAGATTTTAAAAACAAGCTTCCTCCCTCAGAGCGCAGGCTCTGGGGTTAGATAGGTTGGTTTCTTGTTGCAATTTACTTCCTTGATGATAATGACCTTGGGAATGTTACTTAACAACTCTGAGCCTCTATTTCCTAATCTTCAAAATAGGTTAAAATTAGCATTCATGCACTGGACGTTTGTGAAAATTAGATAAAAGACTGGGTGTAAAAGCACTTGATGTGGTAGCTACCACAGAGCAAATTTTCTAAAAAGAATAGTTTTTTTCTTAGTATTACTATTATCATGATTACTCAGTGGTCTTCCTTTCTAGAGCAGTGTTCTGCTCAACTGTGTTTTGTGGAACACTATTTCCAGCAGATGTGAACTGTCTTATGAAAAATAATGTGAGGAAATATCCCATATTTTCATGTTTTGAAAGTATTATATACTCCACCATTTTCTTGGAGATTCTTAATGCATAATATTCACTCGATAAAGTCTCTGAGAAGGCGTGCAGGAGAGAAAACTGTCAAATTTTGTTGAAGGCAAACATTACCAAAGATCGCTGAACTTTATTCTAAGAACACACATTAATTAGCACTCTGTGGAATAGCTTTCTGTCGCACATCAGTTTGGGGAACGAAGGTACGGGAGAGAAAACAGGTAGATGCAAAACTGTAATGCACAGCAGCTCACAATCCCTCGTGACAAAGGTGCAAAATTGTGAGCTGAAGATCATCTTGCAGAAAGACACTGTGAAGGGGCTATCAAAGCAGGAGAGGGTCAGTTGGAGATTACAGTGAGGAAGTGTCTGAACGCAGAGTCAAGAAAGTGCTGAGGAAGTTCTGGAGAACAGCAAAAATCTCACTTTACACCTTCAGCAGCGGGCTGGAGTAGGAAGAAGCTCTGGCTGGAGATTTGGGGACCAGCTTATCTTCTTTTTTTCCCCCAAGGGCAGGAAGCATCCTGGGCTCATTTTTACGTTTACAACAGCTAGCACAGAGCCTGGGATGAAGTAGGGACTCAATAAATGTGCACTGGGTTGAGACCAGATCTAAGTGGATGTGAAAAGCCGTGGTTAAGGAATCTGGACGTTATTTGGCAGACAACGGGGAGCCGTCGAAGCTTGTTGCTCGGAGGAGTGACATGTTCCGAAGGGCACTTTAGAGAGATTGGTTTGGCAGCATGTCGGGGATGCAACCAAGGAGAGAGAAACTGGAGGCAAGAATCAACCAAGAATTCATTTACCATTTTGAACAAGAAAAATCTGAACTCAGGGAAGGGCTGTAGGGATGGCGATGCGGCTGTAAAAGCAGCTGCAGAGGTAGAAAATTCATGCAACTTTCTATCATGATAATTACTTTTTTTAAGTTAAAGAGAGGAAAATTAGTAAGGATTACAAGTGATTTCATGTTGTGCAAAGGGAAAGAAATAGATCTGGAGGTTCTGTTTCGCCCCCTGGAAAACTAAAAGAATGATGGTGCCGTGGGCAGACGAGAGGAAGTGGAGAAGGTGGACTAGACTAAATTGGGGAGAAAGCTAAATGTTGGCCTGGAGGCAATTTGAGCTGCTAGCAGGGCACCAGAAGGTGCACAACCAGAAAGCATTCAGGAATGTGCAATGGAGACGTGCAAGCTTGTTCCCTGCCCTCTCATGAATGAAGATGCTACCAGCAGTCCCATCTTGGTCCAGTCCCTGGGTCAACCCTGTAGAACTGACTTAGCTCCTCCCACAGGTGGTGTCTGGACATGACCATGCTCTTTGTGGGAGGAGCCCCAGACACTCACCTGCCCACTCAATTAAATTCTTTTCCTGTCTCAGTGGTTTTCTTAAGAATACAGCCTCTGGAATCAGACTGTTTGGATTTGAATCTCAGCACTAAAAGAAGAGAAGAGTTTTTCATCCTCTGTCTTCTCTTCCATTTGTCTGCAAATTTGGAATAAATAGAGCGTATATGTGATACAGTTTTGTTAAGAGTAAATGCAAAACATTTAGAAACTTCTCAACATACAGTAAGAGCTCAATATATAGCATTTTGGCCACTTATTATTATTTCTTTTATCATACCAGTCATTTGTACCCACTTGCTGATGACTGAGCTTGTGCCTCTGTTTCCCGACAATGATTCAAAACCTGCCAGGAAGCAGAATCTAAAGTACTTAGTTGAACTTGTGCTAAGCACCTCCTGAGTCGAGCTCCTGTTCACCCTCCCTCTTCTCTCCAGAGAGCACTACTCACATCATCACTCACATCATCACAGCAGTCTGGGGATATCAGCTGCTACCTCTTTCCCATCACTCACTCATTCATTTATTTATTGAATCATCTATTCAATTAATATTTATTGAGCATCCACTTTGTGCTAGATACTCTCTCCACAGCCACCAGATAACACTACCTCATGTCTTTGTCTTTCTGGATACTGTGCTGCTGACTTCCCACTGAAGCCACTGAGACAGCAGCAAGCATTAGAACCCTGCCCTCACATGAATTTCTAGTGTGTTTTGAGGTTGAGCCATCAAACTCCTCCAGTAAAGTAACCGTGCTTTCTTGCACTTCCCCAGACTCACAGAGCAAATGGTGGGCACAGGATAAACCCAGTAAATTCATGCTGATGACTTGGGAAAATACACAAAAAGGTCAGCATGGCTTTTACTCCATGATGAGTCAGGCTAGAAGACATCCGTTCTCCCATATCTGTTCACATCTGCCCTAATACCTCATAAAACCTCACCCCAGATAGTCATTAACGAGGTGGCAACATGGATATCAGGGGCCCAGGGGGAGGCGTTTTGTTTGATGTTCTGGAAGAAGGAAACACAGAATTGCTCTTTGTGAAAGCATGGGGGCTCTCTCTGAACCCCTGCTTGACAGTTGCTCTCTGTAAACTCAGACATGAAGTCAGGGGAATACAGTAATATGGGGGAAGCACAGCCGTGAAGTGTCAGGGTAGGGGGATTTGGGGGCTCAAGGGCAAGAGTGAAAGAATAAAAACAGATGCAGGAGCTCTGTGTGTGGCTAACATGAAATGACAAATCAGACCCACATCAACAGAACACTCCCTAGTCTGTGTTTTAGTGAGTTGTATTGTTGTTGTATGTGCCTCCCTGCTTCTGTGCATACATCCAAACTTCTGACCTACAGTGAAGGATGGGAAGGGGCCGGACACTTTTCTTGCAGTAAACTTATATCCATGTGTAATTGCACATGTATTTTTCTCCTCTGTTCTTGTGTAACACTTAGCGCCATGCCTGGTATGTGGTGAGTGCTGAGAAAATTGTTGAATGAATGAATGAGTGAATGATCAAAGAGTGGGGCTCCTTAGCAGGGAGAAGGGAATGACCAACTCTCACTTTCTCTTTTCTGTCCATGACCCCATCCCCCATCCAGAGATGTAGAATGGTGAAGAGGCCCGGGAACTCCATTCTAGGAGACCCCCACTTGTCAATGGCTCTGACTCCCACCCGTCCTAGAAAGGTGACTTTCTGTGGCCACAGATGGATAAGCCCCCTGCACAAGGTGATGTACAGAAGCCAGACCTCACTCCTCAGCCCAGGTGTGGCAGTCCTTCTGGGGCCCCCTCCCCAACTTACACACACACACCCAGCGGCGGGGGGCAGACCTGGCTTTGGAATGGGGAAAGATGCTTTGTCCTGCCCACGGGGGACCATCTAAATCAGAGCAACCACAGCCTGGCTGGCACATCCACACACGCCTTAGGGTCCTCCTGTACGTATTAGGGACCAGGCATTTCTTTACTCTCTAGAACCCAACCACACTTCAGTGGAAAGGTCATTGATGCTGTGATAGCAATAGAAAATAGTTTTTGAACATTTATTTTCATGGGGCGCTTTTTAAAAATATATTTTACATTCATTACCTCACTTGGTCAATCACCACCATCCAAGAGACAGAGGCTGGCATCTTTCTTATTTAACACATGGGCAATAAGGCCCAGAGAGGTAAATTAACTTGCCTGAGATTCCAAGCAAGTCAGTGGCAGAGCTGGGACGACATCCAGGCCGGGAACCCTCCTGAACACACTCTTAAGCCTTGCATTCAATAATTAGACCTGTGTTTACGTCTAACTTTGGCACTAGTTACTTTGTGGCTTTAGGTCTGTCCCATGCCTTAGACTCATTAGTTTTCTCGTCTATAAAAGGAGAAACAAAAATCTTGTGTTGCACAGTCGTAAGGGTGGGGAAGGCTGTATGCCTGGCGAGCAGCACAGTGTCTGGTATATAGGACGTTGCTTTTCTCTCCACCACCTCTGTCATTAAGACAAGCTCATGAGGATTGCTTCTGTCACAAGTTCTGCTGAGCCTACCTCTCCCTGGATCTGAGCCTCTTTCTCCCTGGCAAGGGGAGGGCTGTTGGGAAGCAGTTGCCTCTCTGGATAAGGGAGAAAACATCTTCAAGTGTGCCCAAGGCAAACTCATTCATAAAACAAACGTTTATGGATCTTCAGCGAGAAGCCAGGCGGCAGCAGCAGCCCAGCATCAGGGTCTTTTCTGTTGGTTCATTAGAAGCTGAAGCCCCCCTGGAGGCCGGTAGGGAGTGGGGCTGGAGGCGGGAGCCGTGCAAAGGCCAGCTGGCTCTCAGGCAACAAAGTCAACATTGCCCCAGATGTCTGCCCTGGGGTTGAGGCCATTAGCTCCAGTTTACCTGCTCACTTCATTTTTCAAAATTAACCACAAAAGCTTCCCATGGAAACACAATGGGCAGCATTTCTCAGCAGGGGTAGAAAGAAAAGCTCTATCTTTTCCATGCGCTTGTTTGGAGTTTCTGATTGTCCCCCAGAGCCCTGGAGGCTTGGCAGGCACGTTCCTGATTGCTCCCACATGGATGTCTGTGTGAGCCCCACTTTTCTTTCTGCTCCCAGATGTGCCTCAGCTGAGGCCAGACTTCTGTCCTTTCCCTGTTGCCAGCCTTGCCCGGGCACCCCAATACTGAGCCCAGCAAGGCCCTGACTTTCTCATTTTCTTGCTTCTGTTCCTGGGGGATAATATTACAGTTTAAATTCCTGGACTCACTTTGAGGGTTGCTTAGAGACGGGGTATGAGCTTTCATCCACCTGATTTAATTTCTTTTCTCACTCCCACCTTCCCCCCATGGCTGCCCGGACAAGGCAGAGGGCAAAGGGGAGAGGTGAGGAGGTTAAACGCTTGTCTGCAGTGACATCTTTTCATCAGGTTGTGCCGAGAGCAGGGCCAGACAGGAGTGCCTGGCGCGTTGGTGGGCCTGCGATAGGTTGTCTATGTCCTGGCTGCCTGTGAGCTTCACTGGGAGAAATAGGGTGACTGAGGGCAGAGTGAACATACTTATGAAAGACAAACAAAACTATAAACACCAAAATAGAAGGCTGTGCAGTGGAAGCTGTCTGGTGCAAACCCTAGGAAAAGGATTTCTAATCTTCAAAACAATAGCCATGCAACAGCTTACTATATGCTTAAAACACATCCCCCAAATGAAAACGAATCGGAAATACTGTAAGAGAAGAGCCAAATGCAACCCAGGTGATGAGAGAACTCCCAGCAATGACTTAATGGTTGCTAGTTTCAATTTTCAGGGAGTCAAGGAAACGGGAGTGATGCCAGAAGATTGGAAACGGGGCCAGTGGACTGTTTTTATTTACACATAATTTAGGTATTCATCAGGTGTATCGTTAATTGTCTCCCAGCTGGAATGAAAGCCCCACCAGGGCTAGAACTTTTTTTTCATCTTCTCTGTGGATGTATCCCAGCACATAGAACTGTGTCTGACTCATAGTAGGTTCTGAATGATATTTGCTGACTTATTTAAAAAAGGAGAAAGAAGGATGAGCCCACAGCTCTCCCATTGACTGGGCTCTTCAGGATTACAGTTTGTGGTCCAGGTGATTGTGAGTGTCCCTGTGTGACTCAAGCATCCACTCAGATTCTGGACCTCTCTCCTCACTGTGTCTGTATGTTTGTGTGTGTGTAAAATATATTTTCTTATCCTCACTAAAGAAGTGAATGAGAGATCTTAGTATTCCCCTAACTCACCATCCTCCCGATTTCAAGACCTCTTTCCTTCTACATAGTCTGTGGCTCTGGAGCTCCACTCAAGCCATTTTGGATAGTGTAGTAGGCTAAAAAATCTGCTTCCAAAGATATTGGATACCAAGACTTTCCTTAACGGTTACCTTGTAAGGAAAAGGGTCTTTGCGGATGTGAATAAGTTATAGATCTTGACTTGGGGGGGATATCTTGTATTACCCAGGTGGGGCCTCAATTTATCAGATGTCTTTATAAGAGAGAAGTAGAGGAGATTTGATAAACACAGAGGAGAAGGCAATTTGAAGATGGAGGTGAAGATTTGAGTGATGCAGCCTAGGCCAAGGAAGGCTAGAAACCACTGAAAGCCAGAAGAGGCAAGGAACTGAGTCTCCCCTAGAGGCTCCAGGGAAAATGTGTCCCTATTATCATTTTGATTTGGGCCCAATGAAACTGATGTTGAACCTATGACCTCCAGAACTGTGAGGGAATACATTTCTGCTATTTTAAGCCAACCAGTTTGTGGTCATTTGTTATGGCAGCCCTAGGAGATAAATATAGGGGGCAATGCTAACATGCACTTATCTCTTGGAGCAGATGTTAGGACTTGGCCTGGGTAAGGCTCATCAGACCAGGAGAGAGGCTAGGACAGGGGACAAGGTGTAGTAAGTTAAAGCCAGCTGTATGTAAGACATAAACTATGAAAACTTAATGTCCTAACCCTGTAGACATTCATATCTTGCTCTTATAAAATCCTGTTGGCAGCAATGGTGAGGGTGAGGTCTCTGTCCTATGAGAAGAACTCAACTGATAGAGACTCAGCCGTCTTTAATGCATAATTTCTGAGGTCCCCTTGGGTATCCACTCCACGTGTCAGGTGGACAGAGGGCAAGGTTTCAAATGGGGTCTTTTACAGGTCAAGATTTTACGTGGCATTTATTACTTCTGCCCCTGTCCCATAGAGTGTAAATTAGCCATGTTACCCAAAGAAGGCCAGGAATTCTGGTTCCTGATTGGGTAGCGACATTTCAACAACAACTCTATTATGGAGAGAGAGCATGAATTCTTAGTGGATAGCAAACTAAGGCCTTAATGAAAATAGAAAAAATAACTGTAAAGGTAGAGAGATGAAAATAAAAATTAGGCAATATAACTCAAAACATAAAACCATCTTATTTTCATTTTAAAACTGACACAAAATATTATGAATTAAACCATAAAATTTATATCAGTTTTTAAGATAGGATAAAAGGCTTGCCTTTAGTATGCCTTTTTGGGGAAGACCTCTGATCAGGCTAATGTGTCCACTCCCCTCTGACATGCACTATTGGGAAAATAAACATAAACTCTGGAATCAGAAAGAACAAGGTTTAAGTTCTAGCTCCTCTACCTACCTGTGTGACCTAGAAAAATTATTTTATTCTTCTGAGCCTAGTTTCTTTATATTTGGAAATGGGCTAGTTTCTGTAGGTTACACAGTCTTCAGGATACAAAGACAAAATAAAAAGAAGAAAACTGCCTAATGTGTTTATTCCTGCACCTGCAAGAGTGGGATGAACCAAGGTCACACTTGAAGTCTGAGCAAACATAGCAGAGTGACAAAGGAAAACTGCAATGCACATTCCTCATTTACTGATGAGGGGGCCTCCCTTTCCCTATGAAGGGTGATAGGAAGAAGCATTTGTAGTCTGGTGAGCGCCACCTAGGGGACGCACTGGGGAAGAGTCTGTGGTGCAGACAAAGGGAAGAGATCATAATTTCTGTTCCTAAGAATTAACTTGAAGCTATATGCATGAAAGAGCTTCTGGGTACCATTTATTTGTTGTTCATCCTACTATCTCAAGAGGATGTAAGCAATTAATCATAAAGTTGCATATCTATGTTCTATCCCTGTTCAACTCATGCATGTGACTGAACAGAAGGAATTGTGGTGTAATAAAATGAAAAAAAAAAAAAGAAAGAAAAACACCAAAAACCTTGCTCTCCATGAGAAGGACTGGAAGTACCCAGGTGGTCTGCTGCCTGTACATATATTGCTTTCCCTGTCCTTTATACCATCCAGAAGGGGTGTGTTTCTACTATGGGGCTGCCCAGATGGGGAACAGAACCAGGAGTCAGCCTAAACATTTATAAGGGAGAGTGAGTCAACACACACACACACACACACACACACACACACACATACACTAATAACTCTAAGGATTAAAGATAATTTGACAATTAGAAAATGTCTGCAAACTAAAATTTTTGTTAAATGTGATTAAGGATTAAATGACATCATAGAAAACAATGTGAAAATATGGTATACAAAATAAGCATATTTGTAAAAGGACCAAATAATACTTCTAGAAAATAGTAAAGAAAATATATAGAAATAAAAAATATGCCTTAACAAACAACTGAAACACTAGCATAGACACAGCTGAAGAGAGAATCCATGAACAGGAAAATAGATCTGAATTCAGCAGTGAGAGATGAGAAGATGATTGGTGCCTAATGTCAAGTTCAAACGGCAAAAGGTGACTGACACTGGTGAAACAGCAATCTGCTAAGAAGCTTGAGAGATGCATTGAGTGAGATATGAGGTTTGGTTTGGGACAAGATGTTCAACACTAGGGCTGTGAATGCGAGTGAGAGCTGGAGCTTTGTTTATATGCTGTTGCTTAGCAATGGCATTCCCCATCCTCAGTTCTGGGTGATCATGCTCTTTTTCCTCTACTATGTAGTCTGTCGCAGAATTACTTTGACTGGTGGTGTTGTTGAGGGAGATGGAAATTGGAATTTTGTATTCACTTAAGTTTTCTTGAAACGTAGATCTGCAAATTGTTTTAAAACAAAACTATATTAATAATAAAAGTATATTTTACATGCTTTCCTAACAGGTGTTCAGTAATGTCAGGCTTAGGATAAAATGTTTAAAATTGAGTAGCAACCTAGTAAAAACTATAATATAATTATGGCTATAATTAACAATGGAAACTTTATAAACCTCTCCATCTCTCATTCCTGCAGCTGGAGAGCCCTCTCAGGGGGCTCCAGGTTGGTGGGAAAGGGGTAAAACACTTTTATCTCCAGGAGCAGGTCCTAGAAGAGAAGGCAAGATACAGTCCTACTCACCTCCTGGTGGGTATTTCCTTGAATATAGAAAAGTTGTTATGTGAGAGGTAAGTTCTTGGTCACCAGTACTTCAACCAGACACTTCCTGCTGAAAATCTCAGAAGCCCCTCATTCCTACCTCACACTATCAAGGCTAGTATTTCCAGCCCTCAGGCTGTGTTATTTGCCTTCATGCCTCAGAAGGCAGAGAATTCATAGCCGAAGCTTGAGCTGACAAATGGTAATAAAACTGAAGAACTCCCAAGCAGAATTTTGAGCTTGACCTCAGAGCTAATGGTCAAGCTGGAGATGATATATTTTTAATGTAAATATCCCTGGTAACATGAGCTTGGGACTCATGCCAGCAAAGTTTCTGAGGGGCCTTTTCTCACCCTGTGTTCTATGCATATGTTTCTCCTTCTTAAAGCCTTTTCTTCTCTTTAGGAGCAAACTTTGTTTTATGATCCCTAAAGCAGTTACCAACCTGATGAGTTTTCCAAAGTCACGGCTGAAAGACCATAAAACAAATTTCAGAGATTGAGTTGAAGCCCTTAGGAAACAGTTTGTGGTCTAGATTTGACAAATGTTTGTGAAAATTTGGTTCTAGACTGTTGCTTATGCATAATGCATTCTAAAATGAACTTGAGCTGGCTAAAACAAATGGCATGTAAGAAAGAGCATTAGAGATTTGTTCATAAGGATTCAGAGTCTTTGAAGAATTAAAGAAATATGCTAAACTTAACAGTAATGTAGTTGTTATGATTAATAATATATTTGAGCCTCCTGGTGGTCAGGGTTAAAAGAAAAGCCTATCCAAAAGGAGGAAATAGATTGATTCCTAGGGAGAAGTAATAGGTTCCATTTCATTCTATGTATTTTGCTACATTTTAAAAGAAATATGTTACATGAACACTTCTTAAGGGGGCATTAATAGGTACAATAGAAAGTGCCCTTACAGCAACATTAAAACCAAGACAAGGGTGTTTTAAATGGTCATTTGCTTAAAACAGCTCTGATAAATACCAAGGGTAAAAACTTGAAGCAAGATTTGAGTGAAGAATGTCTTCTAAGGGGCTGAGCTCACATGGGCTAAGTATGTGATTTCCCAGTGACAGTATCTTATAAAATAAAGAATAGAGTTTAGACTCTTCAGAGTGATGAATGAATAGGCTACCTATTGGTTCATATTTCTTCAATTTTTTTTCTCTCTTAGAGACCCTTTTAAAAGAAATGCTGAGCGTACAATACGAACCCAAACTCTTGGTTTACAAAAGGTCTCATCTTCCTTCTAGTTTTATTTCTCCCCTTCCTTCTCCTTTCCTCTTCATCATATCTAAGATTTACTGATTTCTTATATACATCAATCACTATGCTTCGTGGTTTTCATGCATTATCTTGATCACTCTTCACAATAAATCTTATGAAAGAAGCGATGCTAAGTCCCGTTTATTAGATGTAAAAATTGAGGCAACAAGAGATTAAGTAACTTGCCAAAGGTCACAGTGTTAATAAATGTCAGCACTGAGGTTTTCACAATGATCAGTTATCTACCACCTTCATAATATTCTGCAACAAGACACCTCCGAACTCAATGGATCAAAATGATAACCATTCATTGTCAATGAGTCTCAGGGTAGGCTGTGTTCTTCTTCTGGTCTTGCCTGCCTCACTCATGTTACTGCTGTCAACCATGAGCTAGAGAGGGGGTTCTGCTCATTTTGGCTGATATCTCTGACATCTGGGGGGAAGAGGTCAGCTAGCTGTCTGTCAAGTGTTCTAGGTTGACCTTGACTTTCCTTAATGTATCTCTCACATCTTTCCAGGAGGTTAGAATAACACATTCTCATGGCAAGGAAGAAGTGTAAGAATGAAAAAGCCCAGGTTGGCAAGAGAGCTAGGAAAAACATGCATGTGCTTTTCAAGACACTGCTTACGTCATGTTTGCAAACAACTCGGTGGCCAAGGAAATCATGTGGTTGAACCCAGAGTTAGCATGGGAAGGGACTATCAAATAAAGGACAAAGGATGTGGATACAGTCAGGCCATAATGCAATCAGTACACTTTAGGAAGATTCCAAAGTTCCAGCTTTTAACAACTATGCCTATTGCCCATCAAAATGAACAGTCCTCTGAATCTCAAGATTGCTGCAAGAACCATAGTCCAATGGCCTTCTAACTGAGCTATTTTGCCACTCTATACCCAGGTAGGGATGTGGGAGTCCAAAAAATTTTTTGTTTTCCTGAGTAGAAAGTGAAATGGCTTGGGCATGAAGACATATAGTGCATGCTTATTTCTTAATTTATTGTTTGAGGTATAAGAGTAAGTAATAGTATCTGTAATACAAACAACCACCCTATCTTAGAGGCTTAAACTAATGGAATTTATTTCTTACCCAAAAGCCAAGTGCGTATTTGGAAGGTAGTTTTACATTCAGTTCTAGGGTCTCAGAGTCCTCCACTAGATCCTCTGTATCATGCCAGAAGACAAGCAAAGAGGGGGAATTTCCTGGCAGTCCAGTGTTTAGGACTCCATGCTTCCACTGAAAGGGGCCCGGGTTCGATCTCCGGTTGAGGGACTAAGATCCTACAAGCCCTGTGATGTGGTCAAAAAGAGAGAGAGAAAAAAAAAGACAAGCGAAGAGGGAATGAGCTTGAGATTGGAGGACTGCATGGGGCCAGACCGATTCACCTGTATTTCACTGGTAAGAACTCAGTCACAGGGCTATATGTCCTGGAAGAAGAAGAAACAGGATGCAGTAAACATCTAGCAGTCTGCATCAGTTTAGTTTAGTCTTTCAACATTGTATTCACCCACCTTCTTGTGGCAATGGCAACCTGATCTTGCTTTAGACGTAACTCACTTCCCCCTTACAATTATGTATATACATTTTTTTCATGTGAAAAAAAATTATTGAAGTATAGTTGATTTACAGTATTATATTCATTTCAGGTGTACAACAGTTATTCAAAATTTTTATAGGTTACACTCCATTTAAAGTTATTATAAAATATTGGCTATATTCCATGGGCTGTACAATATATCCTTGAAGTTTATTTATTTTATACATAGTAGTTTGTACTTCTTAATCCCCTACAGCTATTCTGTCTCTCTCCTCTTTCCTCTCCCCACTGGTAACCACTAGTTTGTTCTCTAGATACCATATATTTTTAGTGAAGCAAATTCTATCCCTGGATCTAGGGGCAGAGGGATTCTATAGAGAAAAGATATTTAAGCCAAACCTTAAGAATTAGTCAGGTTAACGATCTTGGATAAGAGAATCCCAACAAGTGAAAAGCTCGTGTGGCACAATCCTGATAGAGTTCTGTCTTTGGGAGGAAATGAGAAAAAGCCTATGGTTTCATAGAATGGGAAATGGGAATGAGAATGGAGATGTCAGAAAGAGCTAGAGCACATGGGTGCCATGTTACAAATATTGGATTTAATATCAGCCTTAGATTCTAAGAACAATGGAAAGCTGCTGAAGGGTCCTGAGATGCCAGTGGTATTAATGATTTGTGTTTATACAATTCACATTTTTTATACTGTGAAGAATGCATTTGGCTGTCAGAGTGTAGTGGAGCCAGTTGGGAGCTTCACTGTAATTGGCAAGACCAGGTAGACAGATATTACACTAATCCAGGAAGAAAGGAGGAAGACCTGGAATATGGATTAGAGACTAGTGATGGAATCAGTAGAAACTTAAGAAGACTTTGGCACTGACTAGACCTCAGAAGAGAGGCCAGTTTTAGACAGAGAAGGATCTAATTTTTATGTGGCCTGCAGATTATACAACTTGGGGGCCCTCTTTCAGAAAAAATAAAGAGAATTACAAGCTTAGGTATAAAAGGTAATTATTTATTTAGGGTTGGAAAAGAGGTTGGAACAAATTATTGGCATCTTGAAGATTCAGCTTCTTTTTTTTCTGAGATTTTTTAAGCAGCTTACCAGGGATGTTTATGTTGAGATGCTCCCTGATCATAACTGGTACTTCGCTCTATATCTGGAATATTCTACCATTCCTAGAATCTCCCAACACTCACAGAGGTCCGTGAACTGAGGGGTCTGACATAAATATAACAGGCTCTCTTAGCTTTACAATAAACCTATCTCTGGGTTTTAATTAATTAGTTTTAGCATCATTAGAATCTGGTGGTGGCCAAAACAATGGGAGTTAATAATTTTAAAAATCAGCTAGGAATAAAATATTATACACACAAATGAGTGCCAAAGAAATAAAGAAAAATAATACAAAATAATACAAAGAAAATTAATGAAAAATCTTGAGGGACTCTGGTACTGAGTAAAGAAAAAAGGCAAAAAAAAAAAAAAAAGAGATGATAGAAAGAAAAAAATCATCCAGAGATAGAAGAAAAGCAGGAGAGTCTCAGGTCACAGGAGCCAAGATTGTTCCAAACAAGGAATTATCAAGTTAAATGAACTCTGTTGAGTTATCCCTCACTGATACAGAATATGCAACTTTACTTTTAAAATATATAATCTGTAACCCTACACTAGAATGGTAAACTCCAAAAGAACAGAGGTTCATGTCAGTTTGTTCATTGCTGTATCCCCGATTCCTAGAAATGAACTTGGGTACATAGCAGGCATTCAATAAATACTTGAATGAATGAATGATTGCATGAATGAACAAATGAACTAATGAGTGAAAGAAAGAAAAAGAAATTGAAGTGTCCATTTTATTGGGCTGGCCAAAAAGTTCGTTTGGGTTTTTCTGTAAGATGTTATGGAAAAACCTGAACCGACTTTTTGACTAACCCAAATATTTAGTGATGTGGCAGCCTTTCATGGTGTTGAAAACAAACTATTTCCTGGAGATCCAAACGAAGCGTGTTTGGAGAAATGAGTACACTTCTAGAAAATGGATATAGGAGTGTGGACAACTTTTTGATAAATGTTAAAAGAGGGCACACAGCAAAAGAGTTAAGGGGAAGTAAAATCAAAGATTTTTTTCTTCAGAATGGAGAGAGTTGAGCAAATGATATTCTGGAAGGATCTACAGTCCAGAGAGTGCAAAGTTATTGAAAAAGCAGAAATAAATGATATCTAGGGTGCAGGTGAAGCAACTGCCTCGGGTAGAAATATAGAACCTCTTAGAATTGCTTTCAATCTGGGTTTGATAGAATTACCAACATTATATGCACATCAATGTGTGGACAATGATATGATTTTTATTTTTTTTGCATGAGTGATACTAGGCTCTGCTTTGAGGTACCAGGGGGCAAAAGCAGGGAAGAAGAGCTCATAATTTTCTCCCCACCCTGCTTCTAATAAGACCATTTTCTACTACCCACAAACAGTCAAGTGATTTATAACGAAGACATTCTCCTCTTTGAGTAAAAATAAATTATAATAACATTTCTGGAAAAAAGCATGTTCCAAACGAGGTGATCCTCTTTGGGCTTGGGTTTATGTGTTCTCATACATTTGCAGAAAGCCAATAACCTCAGAGAGTCCTTGAGAATGGTACTGGTTATCTGCTCAAAGATGTCATTGCTCTGAGGGCTTCCCTGGTGGCGCAGTGGTTGAGAGTCCGCCTGCCGATGCGGGGGACACAGGTTCGTGCCCCGGTCTGGGAGGATGCCACATGCCGCAAAGCGGCTGGGCCCGTGAGCCATGACCACTGAGCCTGCACGTCCGGAGCCTGTGCTCCGCAACGGGAGAGGCCGCAACAGTGAGAGGCCCGCACACTGCAAAAAAAAAAATAAAATAAAAAATGTCATTGCTCTGAATTCTTTAGAAGGTAATCCAAATATCGTGTCTTTTATGTTTGGGGATATAAGTTGAAGGAGAACCACAATATACAAAAAGCATGAGTGAGAACAAAGAAGAAAACTTTTATAGTATTAACAGGAATAAAACATAGCAACAGGCTCAACTGCTTAAGATATCTCACTTCATGATAAAATGGGCTGCCATCATCCCTCACCTAAATAGTTTTTTAATTAGGAAATTGATATTATTTCAAACAGCAAAAAGACACTTCATCATATAAAATTGAATTGTAGTTAAATCCAAACTGGATCGTTGAAAATGTATACTTTTTTCTGTACATACACATACATACATATACACACAGAGACCCCACTGGTTAAGCTTCACTAGTACTATTGTTACTAAAATAATACAAAACAAAGATTAACGACTGATTAATGTTTTCAGTACTGATCCATACATTCCGTTCCATGTAACCTATGGAAAATTTCCCAGTTTCGGATCGCACACTCCCCTGGGTAATGGGAGCAGTGAAATTCTTCCCTGTTTAGCTTCAATGTCTGGGCAAAAGCATAAGGTGCTCAAAGGGATCATTTTGTATAAACGCTCTTCTTTATTGAGCTGCTGTGGTCAGTCCATCTCCATTCATAGCTCATTTTAGGAGTGTCATTCCTGTAGTCCTTGGAACAATGCACAGACAGGTAAATAGGGGAAGCTGCAGAGAAGAGCCGTTGTCTTACAAAAGGACGGCTGCGTCGGGCTCCTCTCCCCTCCTGTGCATCTGAAACCCTGAAATTGAAGGCTAATGGAGCATGTTGCTCAGAGGAAGCCTGGTGAAACCCTTCTTATTTAACCTACCTGTCTTTGAGCAACCTAAAGTCAGGAATCAGAAGAAAATTTTTTTCCTGGTTAAAAAAGTTAAGAAAGAAGACTGGAGAGGAAGCTGCGTACAGGTAGTACAGGCGTGCTAGGTACACGTGTATGTGAACACAGGTGGGATGTGACTTAGAGATGAGTAGCAATGTAATTGGAAAATGGCAGAAATTCCTACCTCGGGGCTTCTCCTTCAGTTTGCTCTGGGAGACCCATAAATCCGTGAACTTATGTTACCAGAATACAAGCTCCTTGGAATACCTTAAACCCTGGTGTTTTCTAAGAGCCTGGCACTTAGTAGGTGCTCAGCAGGGGGCAGTGTGACACAGTGGTTCAGGGCATGGACAGTATGTTCTCCCTGGGCCTCCTCTTCCTTATCTGTAACATGGGGACCATCAGTCTTTTCATGGAGTCCTGCACAGATTAAATTAAATAATAGATGATTAGCCTTGGCACAGAGGAAATAGTCAATGAATGGTAGTTCATTATTTATATATTTTAAAATATACCCCCCCTTCCAGCCTAGAACTCTCATCCAAAGTCCAGAGCTGCATATCTTTGTTTGGGAGGTCAGGGAAAACTTCCAACTCAAAATGCCCAAAATACAGCTCATGACCACCCCACCCTCCCAACCTGGTATTTGCCCAGCCCCTCTGCTTCAGGCAAGAAAATAGCATCCAAGAAATTTTGTAAACTATTATCCTTAACACCTCCCTCTCCCCTGCTGCTGCCCACCAAGCTAATCCGAATTCTTCCAATTTTAATATCTACCTATCTCTTGGGACAACCCACCTCTAGTCATTGCCCCCAGCACCTTCACCATCCGAACACCATGCTCCCTGCCTTAGGGACGGCACTGCAACCCTAACTGGTCTGCTCCCCGCATCCTCCTTTGCTTCCCTCCGATCTGTTCTCTACATTGGTAGAGGATCATTCTCTTAGGAACACGCCTATGGCCTTGTTGTCCCCTACTTGAAAGCCTCCATTGCTTCCCAGTGCTCTTAGAAGGAAGACCAAACACTCCCACCACCACTCCAGACTCAGCTTTTCTGTCCTCCTTCCCCCTCCTCCCTTCTCTGGGCTCCTCTCACTCCAGTTTGTTTCAGTTCCTCAAAGGGCATCAATTCCCCCCGGTCATGGGACTTAGCACCAGCTGGGCAGACTCCCCGTCACACCCGCCTTGGCCTGGTTAACACTATTCACCCTTCAGTTTTGTTGCTTCTTCAGTGAAAGCTTCCTGAACAGATCTGTCTCCTTTTTCATGTTCTCATAGCACTTGTACCTCTCTTTTATGGCCACTGTTAGGATAGAACATATATTTTTGTGGTTATTTGGTTCATATCTGTTTCTCTTCAAGGTGTAAGCCCCACAAGGGTGAGGGATGAGAGGTGGTGACGGGACTCAGTTTTGTTGATCTTTTTTGATTCTCCAGCACTGATAGATGCTCAGTATGTGTTTGTGTGTGTGTGTGCGTGTGTGTGCACGTAAGTATAACAGACACCTATTACACTCCAAGATTTACCCCAGGTTTTTATTCACTGACTTCTCTCTGTCTTTTCTCCAGCTGTTTGAAATACAGTGAAATCAGGGATTTCATTATGCTTTGATGACAGTGTAAAGCCAAATGATAATTGGGGCAAACTAGTCTCTGACTTTGCTTTGGAGATTTTTTGTTGTTGTTCAGTGAAAGCCTTTACCACATATTACCAGAGGCCAGACTTCTCTTTGTTTTCAATTTGAATCCAGACTCCAACAGTCACTAACTTCCTGAAGATGACAGGATTCTGGAGTGAAAAATCAGAGGGCGGTGACATCAACCATTGAGAAAAGCTGGAATAGCCAACGGCTGACTCTCTTTCTGTGACTAGAATAAGCAACTGGTCTTGAGACCCCCCCATTAAGAAAAACATCATATGCTATGTCCCAACAAGGACCAGGATCCAACCAGAAAATGACTCAAATGCTAAACCAGTGCTACAGGAAGTGGAGAGATGGAGAGAAGCTGATTTAGAGGGCTTTGATTCAAGGCGGGGATGTTAAGAACCTATCTAGGCATCAACCCAATTGTGTAGGTGGCAGGTTGAAAGTTGCTTTTTGAAAACCTCACAAACATTGGGTATGGATTTTTCTTCACGAAGAACAATGCTTCTCAAACCTAATGTACACTCCAGTCACCCAGGGATTTTGTTCACTTTCGGATTCAGTGGGTCTGAGGTAAGACCAGTGACTTTGTAGTTCTAACAGGTTCCCAGGTGATCTCAGTGCTGCTGGTCTGGGGACTGTAGTTTGGCCAGCAAGAATGTAGAACACTTTTACCAATCTTGGAGCAGCTCCTTAAATGATCCATACTGGCCAGAAGATTCCAGTGCTGATATAAGTCATAATCCAGGCTAGTAAGCTTGCTGTCATCTCTTCTAATGGCTTTGCCACTGGAGACCCATGTCGGCCCCAATGCTCTGTAAATACGAGTTATTCTTAATCATTAAAAAAGCAAACTGGGCCACCATCAGCCTGAAATGTACCCAGGTTAGAAAAGGGTTTCTTGATAGATCCTGGTGTCTGGGACCTTGGATTGCACCGATAGCCAGGACAGTGCTCAGCACTCTTTGATACTTGCTGAAAGGTTGAGACCAAGTGGATAGATGGAGATCGGGTAAGAATAGAAGATACCTATTAAAGTGAGCTATCTAGAACAAATACTGAACAAGTATTCTGCTCTCTCCACATTTATCTAAATCAATCTATTTTATCTAAATATTATTATAGCTTTATAAGAAAGGAACTTTTATTTTATCTCCATTATATAGATGTGGGAACTGAGGCCCAAGGAGATTAAGGAACTTTCCCAAAGTTGTGCAGCTGGTAACTGAGGTAGCCCAGATTCTGACCTATAAAGACTCATTTTTAATCTGTTCTTAATCTGACTGCACATTAGAATTTCCTGAGGAGCTTTCAGAAAATATCAATTTCTTATCCCTCAAGAATTCTTATTTCACTTCTATTATTAAAAACAACAACAACAACAACTGTTCAGTGAATTTAATGTACATGCAGGGCTAAGTATGATTGTCTAGCTCTGACTCTTAGTCACTAGGATTTACTCCCTTCGGAAAGTAATTCAGCATTCAATACAAAGAACGAGGAAGGCTTGATGGGGTATTTTGAGGAGGCTGCTTTTGGGTCAAATCGTGGCCAGTCCTAACCCCCAGCCCACAGTGCACTTATGTTACAACTGCAGGACAACTCCCAGACTCAATTTGCTGAGATTCTATGTGGTAATAGCTGCAGAGTGTTTACCATGTGCCAGGAGACACTATCCTGAGATTTTATATACAATGCTTCTTATAATCTTTCAAGAATGCCTTAAGGTAGATACCTAGTAATCTTCTTATTGTACAGATGAGAAAACTAAGACTCTGAGAGGTTAAGTGCCTTGCTTTGTTACAAGTGGACCCAGGATTCAAACTCAAGCACTTCAGCCCAAGTCCATGGGGCAACCCACTTTGCTGTACTGTCATTTCATGGGCTGTACTTATTTCTCACAGGCTCAGATCATGCTTGTTTTCACTACCTGACATGTAGTAAGAGCACACTGGAGCTGCAAAAGATTAATTTTGTCAGGGAACGGAGCCCACATGAGAGAACAGGGCTTGATGCAGGGAATTTGGGGAAAGAGATTTCCACTTAAAACCAGGAATGAGTTTTATCTGACAAAGACATCCAGCAAAGGAAAGAGTTACTTTGGGCAAGAATGAATCCCTCCATCACCAGGATATCAAATATTTCCTAAGTACCTACTTGGTGGTGGTGTTTTTATAAGGGTTCAGAGATCGAATGTGGAGATGGCATGGATGCCATCGGAGGTCTCCCTTTAGTCACTGTGATCCTGTGATCTGACTTTAGTCCCCAAACACTCAATCAGCAAGCGAGGGATTGATCATTTACAGTTACACAATAAAATGTTTCCAGGAATGATTTCCCTGTAGCATTTTAATAAGTACTCTATAAATAATAATTTATCTGAGTTGACTACTACATTAGACAAAGAATATATTAAAGAAGCCCAGCTAATTGAAGCTAGCAGTTAAATTCCTTGAATCAAAACCAATTGGTTTATCTACATGACTCTAAAGATTTGGGATGAAAACGGCTCATTATATCCTGACATTCTAATACCTAAAGATCCAGATGTTTCACAATATATTGACACGGCCTTCCAGGAAACCTAGGTGTAACACTGAGCTGAAAATATTCTGAGACAATTAAAAATAAATGGGGGGACTTCCCTGGTGGTGCAGTGGTTAAGAATCTGCCTGCCAATGCAGGGGACACAGGTTCGATCCCTGGTCCGGGAAGATCCCACATGCCGTGGAGCAACTAAGCCCGTGTGCCACAACTACTGAACCTGCATGCTGCAACTACTGAGGTCTGCATGCCTAAAGCCCATGCTCCACAACAAGAGAAGCCACTGCAATGAGAAGCCCACGCACTGCATCAAAGAGTAGCCCCTGCTCACCGCAACTCGGGAAAGCCCGTGCACAGCAGCAAAGACCCAAAGCAGCCAAAAATAAATAAACTAATTAATTAAAAATAAATAAATAAATAGGATCAGAAAGAGCCTGTAGTCTTCTTTGTCTGGGGGCTGAAGGAACTTGAAAGAAGCTGAAACCTGTGAGATTCAAGTCAGCAAGATTGCTGGTTCTAACCTGTATGACCACACAGCTTGAGTTACCAGCGACTGTCCAATTATACCTGTGGTCCTGGTGTAATATTTAACAGAACACCCTTTCCCTCCCAAAAGTGTCTGGGTTTGGACAATAAATTACATAGTCAGTATAATCATCCAAGTTATTCCTCAGGGAGAGAGACTGGATGGGGCACAGTTTAGTGGGGGCAAAACAGGCACTAAGGAAGACCCAGTTTCAGGTGGTGAGAGGGAATACAGACCAGAAGGCAGAATGGAGGCTCAGGAAAGAGCAACTTCTCCCCATTCCTCAAATATTCTTTACCCTTGGGTAACTCAGTAGTTTCACACAACTTCTTCCTTCAGCTCAGCTTTAGCATGTGTGTATGGATATCCTTTTTTTTCCTTTAAGTTTTTTTTTTTTTCCCAAGTTGTATTATTGTAGGCTGGCTAAGGACAAAGACACTAGGATGAGACATAAGATATACAAAGTCCTCTGAAGATTTTGTCTTAACTGGGAGAAAATTAGTGTGAATCAGCCTTGACAATTTAGTCTCTCTAGTCTTTCCTCAGGATTTTATCATAAGAACTAACATTTTGAGCATGTGGCTGAGTTAATCACAAGTATTATTTTTAAGAGTCCTGTAAGTCCTATAGGACAGGTGTTATCACTCTTCCCATTTGATGGTTGAAGAAAATGACACTGGAAGAGATGAAGCAACTTATCCAAGATACCACATCAAGCAGGTGATACTGTCAAGATTCTAACACAGAGAGTCTGAGCCATGCTCCTCCTGATTAATACTCTCTTTTGAGCATGCCATTATGCACAGTTCATAAACAAATAGTTACTGAGTTGAATGGAGCAAGGAAAAGGATAGGAGACACTTCTGAAGCTCATAGTGTCTGGGGTGGGGTGAGATGTCGCAAGTCCAACCAGCACAAGTGTGAGGTAGAATATGGAAGTGTTCTGAGAGGTACACGTACCTGTGAAGAGATGTGTGTCCACTCAAGGAAATCGTCAAACGTTTCTGGAGAAGTGAAATTTGGGATTGGTTTTGAGGGGTAAGAAAATGTTAAAGAGATAGAAATGAGAAGAGGATTATGCCGGGCAGAGGGAACAGCCTGGCAAATGGTGTTGGTGAGGAATAAATGGTGAGTCTGGGTTCTCAGTTAATCCATTTGGGCTGGACTGTTATAAAGTTCAAATGCCTTATTATGAATTATAGGGACTCCCCACCATGACCTCTGCTCCCTACTTCCTATCACATAATTCTTTCCCTGTGTTTTACTCTCCAGATGCAGCTTTTTATACATTATACTTCTATCTCCCATATAGCTGTTTCAACTCAATGATACCACTCATGATTTTCTTTCACACTAGAATACCCTTCTCATGGATGCTTTCTTCATCTAGTTCACTGTTGTTGACCTCAACTTTGCTTCTACAAAAGAGCCTTCCCTGATAACTTGGTCGGGTAATTTTTGTCTACCCTATACTTCAATAGCTCCCTAGTATGTATCAACTGCTATGCACAGTGCTTAATACAGAGTAGGAGCTTAACAATAAAAATAAACAAAATAAAGTCGACTGGAAAGAGATGCAATTGGAGACATGCAACTTTCAGGCAGTGGTCAAGTTCAAAGACTGCTTCTACAGTGGTTCTAGTAAGAACTAGGGAAGTGTCTGAGAGAATAGCAGAGGGATATGAGGAAGAAGAATTGCTGAGACATCATCTTGGCATGTGTACAAGAATCTTCCAAACAATTTGGGAGGACATAGAATTTCAGACTCTAAGAGATGGGAGGAAATTGAAGTCCATCTAATCCAATAAATCTCTTCCCTGTGCTTCTCAAACTTTCTTTGCAAATATTTAGCCATTTCTTCATCTCCTGTTATTGGAAAATCTGTGCTAGAAATTGCCGTCAGTCAGTCAGTCATTCATTCATCAAATGAGCATGTGTAAAATACTGTGTAAACTTGTTGGTATAGCACCAGGAGCCAGGGGTGAGCAAGGCTTCTTTCCTATCCTAGAAAAGATGAGAGATTATTGGAGAAGACAGATGCTTGGAACAGAGGATAAAACCTCTTTAAGTACTGAGTCTCCTCTTCTCATTGGCTTCTGCCAGTAGAGTTGAAGACTCAAGTCAGCCTCCTTTTATGTTAAAACATCTACTATGTCTCCCCAAAGATTTGCCAGCATGTCATTCTGATATGAGGCAATTATAAAATGTCAACTTGTTCTTCCAAGTTTACTTAGTAGATGGCTTCTTTAGATACATGCTCTTTTTGGTGTTCTTGGACCTAATCTGGTGTTCTTCATTACATGTGGGGGTCCCTCCACACCTCCAGCAAAGCAATTCTCCAGACACCATGTGGTTGTCCTACAATTCAATTCTGACACTCTCTACCCAGAAATGACATCAGATACCCCAGGGTAAGGGCTCAGTCCATAAAACTTCACCCTGCCTCCATCACACCCATTCAGATGCTAATCACAAGTCCAGGTAGTTATACGTATGCTTCTGATCAGTTGGCTATAAATCCAAAGTTCGCACCACCCCCTCCTTCCTTGGGTTTATTTGCTAGAGCAGATCACAGAACTCAGGCAACGTTTTACTTACTACATTAATTGATTTAGTATAAAAGGATATAACTCAGGAACAGCCAGATGGAAGAGGTGCATAGGACAAGGTGTGGGGAAGGGGCAAGGAGCTTCCACGCCCTCTCCAGGTGTAGCACTTTCCCAATACTTCCATGTATTTACCAGCCCAGAAGCAATCTGAGCCTTATCCTTTTGGGTTCTTTTGGGTTTTTATGGAGGCTTCATTACACGAACATGATTGACTAAATCATTGGCCATGTGTGATTGATTCAACCTCCAGTCCCTCTTTTCTCTGCAAGGTCAGTGGGGTGGGACTGAAAGTTTCAACCCTCTAATCACAGGATTGGTTCTCCTGGCAACCAGACTCCATCCTTGGGTGGGGTCTAAAAGTCACTTCACATAACAGGAGACATGTTGATCCCTCTCATCATTCAGGAAATTCCAAGGGTTCGGAGAGCTCTGTGCCAGGAACTGGATTGAAGACCAAATGTATATTTTTTATTATAAATCACAATATCATGTATGTGTTGAAGTAGTCGTTATGCAGGGGGTGTGTAATAAACACATGCAATGGGAAATTCAGTAAGAACATACAGGACCATTCATGTTTCTCAATTGTAAGTTAGAAGGCAGAACCTTGGGCACTGGATTTTCTTAACTTTGGGGTAAGTGTGACATAATAATCCTCATTCCTTCTTGCTTAAGAAATGAAGAGAAATGAGTGCTTTGTTCAGTTATTGATATAAAAAAGTCAACTTTAAAGCAATATTTTATTAGAACCATAAGTTTTGCTTGAAAATTTTTTAAATCCGGAGTTTATTTTCCCTTGGTATTGCCACAGAGCATCAACAGGAATTGAGATAATTTTTTTTCTTGTATTTGTACCCACTTATTAAACACACATGTGAGCTAGATTCCTTGCATAGGTGCAAAAGGGATTAGAAGAAGGGGAAAAAGGTGAAATTTGGTCCATTGACCTGTTTCCCTGCCCTCAGGACTCTTTCACACAGCTGTGAGAAAAAGGGAGAGGAGGAAGGAGGTAATTTAGCAGCTCATATCCAGATGTTCATTTCAAACACACGCTGAACAACTTTTGCATGGTTTATTTCATTTTCTGAAACCATTTTTCACAAGCCTGTTTTCTCAGCTGGGAAACTTCTGGTGTAGTCTTTTCAAACAAATATTGCATTTGGCATTACAAAAAAAAAAGAGCTTTTGAGACATTCAAAGGACAATATGTTTGCCTTGGTCTGCAGAAGCAGGACTACAGGAATGTAGGCATTCTGTACCACCCAAAGTATAGGTGGAGTAATGTTCCACTCTTAGATTCCATTTACATGGAATCTTAAGAGCTCCTTTAACTTGATCATTGTAATGCTCTGCCATCTTTTAGGTTGGCTTGAAGTGTCAGAGCCAAGAAACCTCACTAAAGACAAGCAAGGCCAGTGGAAGAATCCACCAGGGTTAACACTAAGCCAGAAACTTCTACATGGCCCTTCAAACAAAGTAGTCCATTTTCATAAAACTCTGTGCTATTCTAGTTCTACTCACTTTCTTAAGTAAAATAAGAAGAACTAGAGGAATAACAGTTCTGAATGCCAATGATTCTCTTATGCAGAATCCCATAGGATAACATCCCCATGGCTGGTTCCATTCCTCTCAAGGTCCAGTTCCTGACAACAGATTGTTCCACCAGAGTCATAGGAGTTGGGGTCTAAGAAAACCCCTTCCCCCACCAGAGTGGAGCTGTTCTCCTGGCCAAGTATAGGAGATAAACCATTCCTCCTTCATAGTTTCTTTAGGTTGAATAAAACCTAGGGATAGATGCAGGAAAGAATGAACAACCCAATAAAAAAATGAGTCCAAATGGAAGACTAAGTTCTGTCTCTTTGAAGAAAGGAAATCAAACCACAAAGATAAAGGAAAGAAACAATAGAGCAAAGTTTTGATGTTGGAGACATTAAACATGGAACGTTTTAAAACCTAAACTGAGTCTTGGATAGTTTCTTAACCTTCCTGAGACTCAGTTTTCCCACTTTTAGAATTGGGCACCTAAGTCCTTAGACCAGAGTATTAAAATGAAGATTGAGTATGAAAATGCCTTGTGCAGTGTCCTCATTATTGACTAGCTCTCGGCACCACATTCCCTTGACTTAAAAAGAATAGTGAAAGAATGTTAGAAGCCTTTATTTCTGTAGTTGTTTCTGTTGAGGATCTGTGTGTCTCTGAGATATTAAAGAAGGTATCCAGGGGATGTGGTCGAAGAAGGAGACATAGGAAGATCATGAACTCACTTCCCATGGACACAGCAAATCCACAGATATATATGGGACAATTTCCTTTGATAAAGACCTGAGAACTGGTTAAGCTGCTCTGTCAAATTGGGAAAACAGAGGAAGGTAGTAGAGGCCGAAATAGATCTTGCCAAACCTCACTCCTGTCTGGGCGACTCACAATTGGAAGGGAACTTGCAAACCCGGAACTCCTCCCTGAGGAGCAAAGGGTTCATACCCCACGTCAGGCACCCCAACTTTCAAGACTTTCACCTAAGAGATGAACACCAAAAACATCTGACTTTGAAAACCAGTGGGGCTCACAAGACCCAAACCATGAATGGCAAATTGAGAAATGTCTCTTAAGGTGCTCGACTGTGGACTCACTCAACTCAGTGTCCAGTGCAGAAACAGCCATTTGAAAAGCACAAGACTTTATGTGAAAGTGATTTATTTACTGACTTCGGAGCATTGGCCTGAGGGACAGGGGCCTTTTGGGATAATCTCCAGGGACAGAGGCACTGGTGGGTACCATTTTCATTTTCGTGCTCTCTCTCTACCTTGCTAAAGCTGGCAATGACTTTTTGCTTTTTTTTTCTCTTTCTCTTTTTTTCCCTCTCTTTTTTCCCCTCCCTTTTCTCTCTCTCCTTTCCATTTTTTCTCCATGGGTGCCATCTTTATCCTTCAACCGACAGGTGTCATCTTTTTGGGCTCCCTCTGCCTCTTATAGCTGGGGCCCTGATTTTTGCTACTATCCCCCAGGGGACACCTCCAGATCTGGGGCCAGCAAGGGTTATGCTTGCCATCTCACAGGACTGTATATATTTGCATACTTTAAAAGTTTCTGGATGAGGGTCTGGCTTCGAATCAGCCTGAATCTGGGTGCTAACTAAAATCTTGCCCTTTGGGACACTGACAGGTCTTGGCACACTCTTAGCAACGGGGAGTTACTAAAAATGAAATAGGATGGTATTTGTCTTTCTCCTTCTGACTTATTTCACTTAGTATGATGATCTCTAGGTCCATCCATGTTGCTGCCAATGGCATTATTGCATTCTTTTCTATGGTTGAGTAGTATTCCACTGTATATATATCCCACATCTTCTTTATCCATTCATCTATTGATGGATATTTAGGTTTTTTCCATGTCACTGAGTCACTTTTCTGTACAGCAGAAATTAACACAACATTGTAAATCAAGTATACTTCAATAAAAATAAATAATAAATAAATAAATAAATAAAATTTTTAAAATATGAAATAGGCTGCTTGGAGAATCCAAAATGTTCAAAGAGACACCAAGAGTTAGGATAAGATTGAAAAATAATGTTTATCTCCTATCTAAGGCCACTCCTTCAAGACTGGGAAAAGATATCCAGTAAGCTGTTGGTTATAAAAATCTAAATGTCAGGAGAGACATTTACTTTGAGGATAGAGATTTAGTCTTCATAAGCACAAAAGTGATGACCAGATGCTTAAGAGTACATGAGAAAACCGAAGAGACTATCGAGATTGGAAGGGATAAAGGACATAGAACAGAGATGGGGACGTTGCCTTTTGAGGAATGGCCACATAGGAAGACCCTGCAAAGACAATGGAAAAGAAAATTGAACAAGAACATTTAAAGTGGAAATTAATGAGAACAAGGCCAAGAATATTTTTTAAAAGAAACAAGAGGGAAGATTTTCTAAATTTTAAAATAAATATACATATTACACTCTGAAATACTGGGAAGTGGGAGAAGGAATGAAAAAATAAAATGTGCTAACTTTCTTCATTGAAATAAGATAGAGTCAAAAGCTATTGTTTTTTCTTGACCTTGATAATTAGAGAAATAGCAGATCAAGTATGTTCTTTTGCAAAATTTAGTAGAAACAAAAACAGGATGATTCCTCCCAAATTACTGGAGGCGATTAAAGAAATCAAAGCAGAGTTCAACTAGCAAAAGACAGGAAATATGGGAAATGATAGGAAAGCATGAAATACAGAAAACATAAAATAAGATCACAGAAGGTAGTGCAAATTGATTTCTTATGACAGTAAATATAAATGATTTTAATACCACAATATTTAGAAACCATCAGTTCAAGTGAGAAACAAAAATATACCTCTTGGAAGATATACTTTTTTAAAGTGTCTTGGAAACTTTAACCATAAAGTATCTGGAAAATGTGCATCAGGAAAGTGCAAATAAGAATGACATAGATGTTCAGTTTATATTTATTTATATTTATTATCAGATGGAGTAGAATCCTACTTTATATCAGATGGAGTAGAATCCTGGGTTAAAAAAAATACAAACAGGAAAAGAGTTAATTTACTTGGAGTTATATTCCGTTATGAATAAATGATTGTTATATACTTTTCTCAATAATCAAGTATTAAATAAATATGTAAATTAATCTTTTAGAAATTGAAAGGAAAATTTTTGTTTGGAATATCAGTTGTCCCTCAGTATCCATGAAGGATTAATTCCAGGGCCCCTCCGAGATTTTACAGATGCTCAACTCCTTTATACAAAATGACATAATATTTGCACATAACCTAGGCAGGCATATCCTCCTATATACTTTAAATATATCCAAATTACTTATAATACCTAATACAATATAAATGTTATGTAAATAGTTGTAAGTACAATGTACATGCTATACATATAGTTGCCAGTATAGGGCAAATTCAAGTTTTGCTTTTTGAAACTTTCTGGAAATTTTTTTTCTAAAATATTTTTGATACAAAGTTGGTTGAATCCATGGATGTAAAACCCACACGTAGGGAGGGCCAACTGTGTGTGTGTGTGTGTGTGTGTGTGTGTGTAAAATTCTCAACTAGACACATCAAATACGCAAAAATAACTAAGGATAGATAAGGTTTTATTAATATAATAAGAATATACAAAACATGTACATTACCCCTACAGAATGAATACTCATCATCTATGTTTCAGACGTTTTCCCTCTGAATTTCAGTGAAGTCTTCCTAGAACCAGCTTCATTTGCCTTTAGGATGTGATTTCCATAAGAATATGAAGTTATTTCTCCATTGTGTTCTACCATATGGTCACACTTCTCTGATGACGTTCTGGACCCCATAGCTTAGATGTGCTCCCACATGCTAGTACCCAACCTTTTCTAGAAAGATCTTAAACTCATTCTCTAGGAAGAAGGACAAGCTCTTGAGAGACGGACTGACTCTCTAAGCTCTTATTTTACAGGTAAACTTCTGAGAATATTAGTTTAATTTACCTTCACAAAAAGCTCTCTTCCTTTAAATTACTTGTTCTGATGAATGTCTTTCCAAGACTTAACTTCTGCACAGACTTTAGAGGAACCCATTCACATCACCCACATTAGAAGTAGCATGAAAAAAAAAAAGTAGCATGTGAGGGTATAGTCATCTCTTACTGCAGTGTCTTATGGGTACATTTGAATTGCTTTATATTTTTTTAAATTCAATTTCATTTTTTCATACAGCAGGTTCTTATTAGTTATCTATTTTATACATATTAGTGTATATATGTCAATCCCAATCTCCCACTTCATCCCTCTTCACCCCCCCCACTTTCCCCTCTTGGTGTCCATACGTTTATTCTCTACATCTGTGTCTCTGTTCCTGCCTTGCAAACCGGTTCATCTGTACCATTTTTCTAGATTCCACATACATGCGTTAATATACGATATTTGTTTTTCTCTTTCTGACTTACTTCACTCTGTATGACAGTCTCTAGATCCATCCACGTCTGTATTGCTTTATGATGAATTGGATTTAACATCAGAAATTGGGCTGATAGTCCAGATGGACACTTGCTAAGTACACCTGGATAAGTCCTCAAAATTGCAAGCTTTTAAATTGCAATTTTATTTTTTTTTTTATCAGGACATAGTGCCAGCTATTAAACAGAACATGAATGTGAACAGGGAGATACTCAGACATAGGTGCAAGAGAGAAATAGGGTGTTGACACAGACCTTGGTGAGGTTTAAAGAAAGGTCTCAGAGGAAGTATAAAGCTGAATCCTCAAACATGCGCAAATGTGTTTTTGATGGGGGTGAGTGGAGAAGGCCATTATTAGCAAAGGGAACCTCCATGAAAATGATGAGAGCATGGCCAAGCATAGCAGTCGTAGAGGACTGTAAAAGGTGGGGTATGACTGGATTTAGAAACCTAATTCTAAATTAGGATTGTTAGAGGGCAAGACTGGGGAGAAAGTGGGTATTGTAAAAGAGGGCCTTTAAGAATTCAGACTTCATTCTGTGGGCAATCAGGATCCATGAAAATGTTTCAAGCACAGTAAGTCATGTTACCATTTGTCTCTTTTGTTGTTGTTGTTGTTCATTTGATTTTTTTTTTTACTTTACTTTTTTAATGAAAGGAACTTTTCAAGATATCCTTCCAGCAAGTGAAATATTGTGTAATCATTGTAAAGATATTACTCTATAGAAAATTATAAATAACAATTTTAAATTACCTAAGATCCCACAACCTTGCGGAAAAAAAACCACTGACGTTTCACTGAATATCTCTCAGAATGCATACATACAACTTCAATGAACTGATTAATATTATTTCAGAAATGTTTTAATCAATAATATGTTATGACAACCTTTCCGTATCAATAAATAAAAGCATGCATTAACATTTTAATGATGGCAGAGTTCTCCGTTTTGTGGAGGTAATGCAGTTTATCTACCCAGACTTTATTGATAAAAAAAAAAAGTTTCTCTAATTCCTGACACTTCAACAGTTAGTTAGAACACTGCAACAAAACTCCAAAGTCATCAACAGATTAGAAAACATAACAAACAGATGCTTGAAAATTAAAACAAACAAAACTCACTCCTTTAACCTGCTGCAGAGCAAGAAGAGAAGGGAAGGTCTTGTCCAGTAACTTGGGTAGAAGTTTATTTTTTCAGTAATTCAGTTCTTCATCTCTTTTTTATTGATCATCAACAATGTGTCTGGTCCTGTTCTAATAATGGGATAAAATGACAAGCAAGTAATTGAATGTCACCTTTATTACAACTTACATTATAGTAGAGGAGACAGATGATAAACTAATAAACAAGAGCATATTAGATAGCCAGGAGCTCTATACAAGGAATTAACATAGGGTGGTATACAGAGTAGGAGACTATTTTATGGATTATCTAGGACACCTTCTCCAAGGAGCAGTCATTAAGGCTGAGAAATAAATGACCAAAGGACACAGGCAGGTGACAATCATGAAAGGGAAATTCAGGGAAGAAGCAGCTAGTACAAAGGCCCAAAGTGGGAAGTGAGCTCAGCAAGTTCAAGGCAGAGGAAGATCAAGAGGCCAATGTAGCTTGCAGATATTTAACAAGAAGAAAGGTGGCATGAAGTGAGAAGCACAGATAGGTCAGGAAGCACCTTATAAGCCACATAGGAGATCAGTTGTTACTCTTACTTACAATGAGAGGAGCTTGGAGAACTTCAACCAGAGCAGAAACTGGATCTAAGGGGTTTTTTTTTTTTGTTGTTGTTGTTGTTTGTGGTATGTGGGCCTCTCACTGTTGTGGCCTCTCCTGTTGCGGAGCACAGGCTCTGGATGCGCAGGCTCAGCGGCCATGGCTCACGGGCCCAGCCGCTCCGCGGCATGTGGGATCTTCCTGGACCAGGGCACGAACCCGTGTCCCCCGCATCGGCAGGTGGACTCTCAACCACTGCGCCACCAGGGAAGCCCTGGATCTAAGTTTTAAAAGACTGCTTTGGCTTCTTAAACCATAAGCTCTTAAGGATAAGTTTCTGTCTTCTCTGGCTCTACAGTCACAAGACTTAGAAAATACCTGGTACATAGGAGATGTTACATCAACGTCATGAAGAATCAACAAACGTTAAGTATGGAATCCAACACAGGGAAAATGAGAGTGGAAGCAGGGATTCTTTTATTAATATTTATTTAGCATTTAAAGGTACTATAATAGGTGCTGTGGTCATAGTGATAAATACATGTGTGATTATTTTACTTCAATTGTATGTTGGAGACTTACCTTTGTTGGAAGAAAGGGCATGTCTTTTCTTGACACTCCTGCCTAGGATCTATTCATTTTGGGGTTGGAGACAGACTATATCTGGTAGCCTCTATTATTTTTTTTAAAGGAGAAATCCAGGTCTTCTACTTGACCAGAAAGTCTAAGAAGAAAGGGAGATTTAGGGTAAATGATCAGTTTATATTGGAATCTGTTGGATTCTTAGAATATGTTTGGCTTTGTGGGTGCAAATGAGCAGTGGAAGTTAGACATGGTGATGTGGCAAGAGACTTGGAGATGAGATCATGGCTGTGTAGAGACAAAACAATGCATAGAGAAAAATACAGTGTGTGAAATAATTGTCATCATTTGCCCTCTCTGTCTCAGTCAGATTTATTGCTCCTTTACCAGTTCCTCAGAGAACCATGATAGCTTTTAAAGAATATGCAATTTGTAGTTGGACTGCTTGGTTGAGCATCAAAACAGAATCACCAGTAGGACACTTGTGAGCCAATTTTCCAAACTTTTTGGGCTCCAGTTTCCTCATCAGTAAAATGTGGATAACAGTAACCCCTATTTCGTACAGTTGATTAAATTCTTTAATATACTTCCAGTCCCTGAGCTATATTCAGGACATAATAGATGTTATCTAATATATTTATTATAATCAATTGAAAATATTTATTACAAGGCTGTAACTCCTCTAGACCATCATTCATTGTGATCATCTGTATATTACCAATGGCCACTGCAGTATTGTGTGAAAGGTGTGCTTGATAAAATATTCTTTGTATTTATCTTACTGGGGTCTCTGCTTATCTAAAGTCCAGGACAGCTTTTCATTGTTAAGGATGTTACACACAAAAAGGGCACAGAAGTGTAGATGGCATGCTCTTCTGTCTTGCTTCATATTGTGGATAATGTTGGGATCTAGTACATCATTTCCACAGAATGGTTCACATTGAGATTTAGACAATTTAGCTGAATCATGTGTTATCTGTGAATTCAGGGCTCAAGGGAAGCTCCAAATGCAAAATGTTTTAAAGCAGGGCCCATATACCATCCAGATCAGAGTCCTGTGGATCAGATGCTTATTGGAAATGAGACTCCACCCTCAACCCTCACTGATTCCCAACTTACCGGTGGTGGGTGAGGTGGGAAACAACCTTCATGGAGCTACCTCAACTATGGCTCTCTGTATGTGCCATAAAATTCTAGAAACAGAGGAAATCAAGGAGAAAAAAAAGCATATTTTTGCTGATAGAGTAATTACTTCTAGAGGTCATAACATAGGCTGGGTCAGTGAGATCCTGGAATCATTGTTTGTCTTCGTGTAACAGAGTGTTTCTTTTTTGAGAGAACATGGGAAGTAGGAAGCAGACAATGCCTCTCAGTGATCATCTAGGTTGGCAGGGAGCCCCTTCTTCTGGGTGAAACCTCTTTGGAGAGCAGAGAGTCCTCTCTCAGCTTTGACCAACTCACCTATGAGATCGGTCCTGTCTCCACTCTCCTTGAAGAGAGAGCCAATGATTGTTCTGACCTTTGGTCTCTGCCAATTACAGAGGGACGTAATTTAGTTGGATTCAAAAGAAAGACTTTCTTTCTTCTTTTCTATTTTTTTCTCTTTGTGTCATTTCCTGAGTCTCTGCCAAGGAAAACTGGTTCCAACCAATGCCAATGGGAGGCCCGAGATGTAGCCCAGTTCTCTCGAACACTTTGTACCCAAGTGGATTCTTGCTCCAAATCCATATCCAACACTTAGTCAAGTGTGGACTCCTGTAAAAGCCTTGGAAAACAGAAACACGGATCAAACACACCTTCAGTGTGCTGTCATGTTGCACTGAAAATCTATGTGCAACAAGCTAGTCACAGCCACCAGGTCATGTACAGAACACCCCTGAGATTTTTCATGAAGGACCTCCCATTGGGTCCTTCCATTGAGACCCAGCCTCTGAGGGCCTTTTCCACCTTCAGAATGTTCTGGTGTTCTCCCTTGAGAAAGGGCAAGAGCAGCCCCACCAGAGGCCCTTTTCCCTGGCAGCACTCTGTATCAGCAAAGTGTCTCCAGCAAGAATTTCCGTGGGAAGGTCTTCCATCTGGAGCTCGGCAGACAAGGGGAGTTTCCTTTGAGGTTCTGCCACCCTTTCCCCTCAGCTCTCCATAAGGTGTAGCTTGGAGAGGCCCCATCTGATTTTCAGGATGGGGTTGGTGCATTTCATGTAGTCAGAACTGCTCTTCTTAGTTTCCTCAGTGAGTCTGAAAGGGGCAGAGAGAAAGAATGTTGTCTGTTTTACCACCACCTCCCATCTCAGTGTGCAACAGGTCACAAGATGTGACAAGTTCATGCACTAATTCCTTCCTTTTCAGTTAATAGAATAACACAGATGGGAATACTTATCCTAGAATCAGACATAAACTCGAGCAGCGGTCGAAGGAATATAGAGGAAGCCTGGTCCCTTCTCAGGACTTCACTAAACAGAAATCATTTTCAAAAGCATCTTTACCCTCAGCTGGGTGGCCCTGAGAAGCTATTCTCTGACAGGAAGACACAGGCCTCTGGCATGAGCCTTAGTCTCAATCCACTCATCCCGCAAAAAGCTTACAGCACATTAAAGAAATAGTAACACCTGCCAGGACGTCAACTTCATTGCTTCCCAGGAGTCTTTGGGCAGCAGTGCTGTGGAAGTGGTTCTAAAACCACCCTAGAGATTCTCTGTGAGGTGATAAATGGAACACTAAAGAAAGGATGTTGAGACAGAACTAGCAGAGCCATGAGCAACACCACAGGGATGCCTGTTGTCCATGTTGGATACTGTTCACCTTGAATATTCAGGTACAGAACCAGTTTCAAGTGTTACCAGATTATGACCTAAAATTTGGTTCAAAAGTGACAAAGAACTTTTTGCAATCAAATGGTTAGGGATTTGAAGGCTATGAGATTTCTTCCTGTCTCAGGCTGTCCCTGATGAGCTAGGAGTGTTTGAGCAAATTATCCTACTCTTCCTAAGCCTCTATTTCTTCACCTGTGAAAGAAATTAGGTCCATATTTTCTTTTTTACTCAATTGTTGAGGATCAAATAAAACGTCTAGAGCTGTGACTGGGACATTTAAACAGTGGTTTCATTTTTTTGACGTATTTCACATGTGTCAAGCTTTGTGCCCAGCACTTTTATGGGCATATTTCTAACTAACCTTCTCTAAAGTACTCTGAGGCAAATGCTATTATTACCCCTTCCACCATATTGCAAATGTGGAAACTGAAGTGCAGTGACAAGATCCTACAACTTGCAAGTGGTGAGTCCTGGTTTGAAACCAGCTTTATCTATACATGACATCAGAGTCCAAATTCATAGCCACATCTTAGGTGCTATAAAGGGTATCTGTTATCATCACTCCCATCATTTTCATCACTGCCACTAACCAAACCATGAGGATACTCCATGCCTTGCTAGACAGTTTGTACCCATTATAAGTAGATTAAAGTACAGTAGATTAAAGTAGATTAAAGTAGATTAAAGTAGATTATTAAGGGGGAATTCCAAACTTGGAAGAGAACTGAAAATTTTGGAAATCCAGGAAGAAGAGGACACATACTTCTGGGAATTGAAGTCAGATTAGGTTCAAAATGTATCTTCATGGATATCTGTCAATTACTTTCTGCTTGGAACCCCTCCCTCCCTTTCTATGGGAATAGCTTACACTTCCTCCTTAGAAATAGCCCTTCCCCTAGTTCATATATCTGATGGGAAGGACAAGTCATATTTTCCTGTTGCACTAGACCACAAGAGTGGGCTGCCAATCATTAGGCCTTGTCCATAGAGATCAGTACAAGGGAAAGTACAGGGTAAGACTATGATCCAAAAGTGTCAATCAAGATCATTCCAGAAGATTTCATATATTGACACTAGAAGAATGTATCTCTGTCTTCTGACATTGCAAGGCTGGCATGATGTAAAACTGGAACATCTGTAACATTTTTGCTTCTCTCTTATGTAAATAAATGGAGGAAGTGAACAGTAGGAGGGAATGCCACCAATACAGGAAGAAGCAAGGGATGTGCAGAGAGGAAGGGGGAGGAAGGGAAAAGGGAGGAGGACAGGGGAGAAAAAGGGAAAGGGAAGGAAGGAAAAGGAGAAAAGGGGAGGGGGAGGAGACTGTTAACTTTCACCTCAGGATCCACTTAGAATTGTGTGTCTAGATCAGTTCTACTCCTGGGTTTCCATGTTGAGTTTCCATTATTTACACATAAGAATACTGGTTTCCAGAGTATTCACTGGCTTTGTCAACACTGAGGTCACCATGAGCTTGGTAAGAGTAGTTTCTAGAAGCCCCTAGCCATAAAATGCACTCTGAAAATTCCATGTAGTTCAAATAGCTCAAATTCACTCACCCCTCATGAAACTAATAGTTGAGGGTAGGTCGCTAAAGTCTTTCTGGGAACCTGAGGATCTTCAGTAATTCAGAATAAAGATGTTCCTCTGCATGACGGAGGTTGTATTTGATTGTAATATGTAAAATGTCAACAATTTTTTTTTTTTTTTGCAGTACACGGGCCTCTCACTGTTGTGGCCTCTCCCGTTGCGGAGCACAGGCCCCGGACGCGCAGGCTCAGCGGCCATGGCTCACGGGCCCAGCCGCTCCGCGGCATGTGGGATCTTCCCGGACCGGGGCACGAACCCGTGTCCCCTGCATCGGCAGGCGGACTCTCAACCACTGCACCACCAGGGAAGCCCAAATGTCAACAAAATTTGACAAAATGTCTCAGACTTAACTCTCAGAATAAGTTACAAAATCTAGCAAAATATGTAAAGTGTCTAATTTGTCCACTAAATACACAATTGCACACCTACGTTATTATCACTTCTCCCTGCTGCTTTCTGCCTTGTTAGTAACAGGTTCACATCTCTCACAGACCCTACTCCTGAGATGGAAGAGGTAATGATGATCTGGTGGGTCTTCTCTGACCTCAGGATATACCTAGCAACAAGGATAGCCAAGCAGATCTCATGGCTTTAATGGTGACAGTCTCTCTTTAGCTGCTTTAATTAACGAAGGGAAGCAGCACATTGCTGGAGGTTTAGGGAATTTTATAGTTGAAGTTGTTTGTGTGCCCTTCTTACTTTCATATCCTCTAAGCAGCCTGTTCTGCTGGGTTTCTCTGTCTCTCCCTCCCTTCTTCTCTTCCTCCTCCCTCCTCCCCTCCTCCTTCTTCATTTTCTCTCTCTCTCTCTCACACATACACGTTTGTGCCCTAGTTCTAGACAATGGGGACAAGACCAATGAATAAGACTGAATAAGATACAACTTTCTGCCTCAAAAAGATCACAGACTGAGAGCAGTTTATGATCACTATTTCTTTACCTTGCAGCCAAGGAGGTGGAGTTGAGACCCACGCCAGGGTGCAGAGCTGGCTTCTCAGCCTGGGAGAGGTGACATTAAAGGGTATCTGTGCCTCACATGGTGCCCAGATGCCTCCCTTTGTACCCTGTGAGCCAGTGAAGAACGAACTATCTTCCTATAAAAGTAGAGAGCCTTAATGCCTGGCAGACCCTGGATGTAAATTTCAAACGATGTGATTTAAGTAAAACTTATTTAAAGTGAAAGTTGTGGTCACACTGAAGATACAACCCGTCTTTGTTTTTTGCCTTACAAAACTTTATATGGAATTCCTTTCTTTCTTATTCTTGATGCCCATTGGGCATAAGTATCCTTTTGGCTGACTCAGAACATTCATGGGGAAAATCAGAACCAGGACCTCATCTCTCCTCCTGAAAATGGTTTCTCATTTGCAAATAAACCTCCTGGTAAAATGTTTACAAGTGTGATATTTCACACATGGAGGAAAATATCATATTAACTGCGAGAAAAGGAGAATCTGCCAACTCATTCAAGCAGCATCCCTCATACTTCTGGGATCAGAAGTATGAAATGCATGCGTCCAGACGGCGGGGGGATTGAGTACAATGAGGGGCTCCAGGAAAAATTACAGCAAGGAAGAGCTGGGTGAGCCTCAGTCTTTCATGGAAGATGTTTATTCATAAATTGCCCTTTTTGAATCCAAATGTAGTTTTCCCCTCCTGACCATCTAGAGAAAATAAATTAACGTTCACTTAGCACCTACTGGGTTTTGCAGGACAGAGACACAGAGAGAGAGAATACTCATTATTTACAGCATCCCATATGAGAGTCTACAGTTCAGATTCCCTTGGCAAATCTGTTGTTGACATTTCATCTCTATGAAGGGATTTTCCTTAATAAGCATTTCCCAAGTCTTTTTCAGTCTCTGTTTTCTTAATTTCCTAATTTTACAAATTGCCCATGAAGGACCAGGACTGAGAGGACAAAACCAACAGAGTGAGGCCGTATGAGTTTTGTTTGCCAAGACTCAAGAGGGTCTTGCTCTTACTGGAGCCTCAAGTTCAACAACAGTCTTAGTAACAAAACACAAACAGCTCCCTTGAGGCTCATTTGAAGGGGGAGGGGAGGGTGTGGGAGCAAATGGCTTTTCTTCTAATAGGACTGAAAGTAAAATTCAAATGAAGTCAATTAAATCTACGAATAAAGTAATTTTCACAGGACTTGCCCAGCAGAGAAGAGAAGTCATATTGAAGATGCCTCACAAGAAACTTGGAAATATTTCCAACTGGACTCATCAGACCACGCAAAGGCATTTTGAAATCCTAAGACTGGAAAGAATAGCAAAAGGCTATTATATATAAATGTTCTGTCCTAGTGTGTCTGGGGGCTGTAGAAACTCCTGCACTTATTCATTGGTGAACTGGTCCAGGAGGCCAAGAGAGGCAGCATGGCAGGGGTTGCATGGCAGACTGGGAGAGAAATGGAGATGGAGTATCAGGAAGGTGGAACAAAAGTGGTCTCTGTTGTAGCCTTTGGGGTACAGGGAGACAATAAAATATTCAGTTCAACCAGAGACATGAGGGAGCTTGTTCAATCCTGGCCAGTAACCAGGAGCCAAGGTGAGCTGGGAGGAGGGAACTTCAATTTGGGTTGAAAGGGCTAGACCTTGGGAGTACAGAGGGAAGACAACAGGAACCCCAGCTGCTACTGGGTCAAGTGGGGCACACCATATGATCTGAGTCAGGGAAAGCAGAAACAATTCCAGCAGAAGTTTCCAAAAGGAGGCAGCTGAATCGGGGGCTATGACATAGAGAACACAATAGATGATTCATGAGCATTTTCTGATTGCCTACTATGTACCAACACTGTGCTGGGGATATGATGTGATAAAACAGTCAAGATGGGGAGAGAGACAAGACAAGCAACAGTTCCAAAATAATGTAATGATAACATGAAAGAGAAGTGTAGAGAATGCTGAGTGCAGGTTTAGTTATACTGTGTTAGTGTGAAAGGTCTCTTTCCTACACCTTTGACCCCAGTTCAGGCCACCATCACTTCTTACCTGGGCACTGCAATTATTCTGTGCTGGTCTCTTCACATGCACTCATTCACCTTTCCAACACACCTGACCATATTGCACACCTACCTAAATGTCTTTCATGTCATGTCACTACAATGTCAGTACAACCAACATTCTTTGATATGACCAGCATGGCTCTGCTACACCTGACTCTCTCTCCAAATCCATCCCATTCTATTCTGCCATGCCATCTGAAACAAGGACACACTGAGTTCAAGATGCCTGTAGGACACCCAGGCAAAAATGTGTAGAAAAACGTTAGGTATATAAAAGAGAAAAGTCAGGGTGAGGATAGAAAAGAAGTTACGTGTTCTTTCTGAAATCCAAGTTCTTGGTGACTCTGAGGACATGGGGTAGGCAGAATTCTGTGGTGTACCCCCAAGATCTCTGGCCCCTGGTTTTCAATGCACATACTGCAAGTTATTAAATCAAGCACTAATTTTGGTGTGCTGTGAAGGGATTTTGCAGATGTAATCAAGGTCCCAAATCAACCGATCAGGAAGTTATCCAGTGAGACTGACCTAGTCACATGAACCTTTTAAAAGCAGAGTGTTTCCTCCAGCATCAAAGATGAGGAAGTCAGAGGTTTGAAATACAAGGATTCAATGTATCATTGCTGGCTTAAAGATGGTGGGTGACATGGGCAGCTTCTAGGAGCTGAGAATGGCCTCTGGCTGACAGCCAGCAAGGAAGCAGGGATTTCAGTCCAACAACCACAAGGAAACAAATTCTACCAGCAGCTGATGAGCTTGGAAGAGGACTCTGAACATCAAATGAGGAGAGCAGCCCTGCTGTTCCCTCGACTTCAGTTTTATGAGATCCTGAGCAGAGAATCCAGTCTTGTGCACCCAGACTTCTGACCTATAGAAAGTGTGAGCTCATAAATGTGTGTCGTTTTCAGCTGCTACACAGAAATAGAAAACAAATACTTGAGGCAAAAAGAAAATTCAGCTTTCAAAAGACCTAGGTATGGAGACTTCCTTGGTGGTCCAATGGTTAAGACTCCACGCTTCCAATGCAGGGGGCAAGGGTTTGATCCCTGGTCGGGGAACTAAGATCCCACATGCCACGTGGCATGCACCAAAAAAAAAAGGCTTAGGTATATAAGACTTAAGGAAGCATCGTCTCTATCATTTACCAAGGCCCTACCATGAAGTTTTTAATCCAGACCACTGCCTAAAGCATTAAGGGGATGCATATCACCTATGCCTTTTGAAATAGGGTAGTGATTGTTTCTACCCTCAGTGACAACTTGCAGTTAATTGTCTAATTTCTTAAAATATTGATTCATGAGTTCTCCTTGACTCCAGAATAGGAATGGCAGATTATCTTTCTGAACCGCTAGGATTGGTTAAAAAGTAGGAATGGGCTGAAAGCTAGTGTTAGAGGCATGGGTACTTCTTCCCTATGGAATAAGTAAATGATTAACTTCCTCATTTCTAAGGTCACTTCCAGATCATGAATTCTACAAGCCTGTGAAATGAATTTGAAAATACTGGCATACACAAAGTCCCAAAGTGCTCTTAGAGTGAGAGCCAGAGGGGCATCCATGGCTATCTCTTAGCAGTTGGCACACAAGGGAGGCCCACATTCTCTATTGGAAGGGAACTGGGCTAATGTTGACATTTGACCTGTGGCATTGTTCTCCAAATATACACAGCCTGAGTCAAGGCAACTCCTTGCCAAAGGAGAATTGCTGGCCCCTTGCCCAATCACCAGGACCTGCTTATTTTAGAGAAATTTATTATCATAAAATAGAGACAAATTGTAAAACTCAGACTTCAGTGTTGAAAAATTAATTAGGTCTTTGGCCCTCTCTTCTCAGCATTTGTAAAGTATTTCCTTGTAGACTTAGCCGGTTCAGTGATGGGGTTAAACATGTGTACCCTGGAGATTAGCACTCTTGTTGGAGCTTTTTCAAGAGGGAAACTGTTAGAACCAGGAGCCCACTTAGTATTTCCAAAAAACGTATCAGGAGAAGGCAATTAAATCAGGTTGGTGGTTGTCAGGAAAGGCTTCCTGTTGGAGTACTGAATGATTCATATGCCAGGCTGGGAGAGGTAGGATAGTCTAGTCAGAGGATCTTAAAAAGTATAAAGATGATGGCATGAATGAGCATGGTGGATTCAAGAAACTGAAAGTTAGACTTAGCACGTGTGGAGTAAAAAATCTAGCCAGTGGCAGGAAGTGAGGATACGACTCTAAAGTTGAAAATGGAAAAATAGGTCTGAGTCAGAGGAGTAGTAGCCTGAGGCCTTTCTAAGAGGTCTGGGCTCTAACCCATAAGTACGTTTGAGCTTTTACTGAGGACATGGCATGATCACTCTCATTTGAGAATGGTATCTCTGAGGGTGGCAGTGTGTAGAATAAATCAGAAAATCTAGGATGATACCCCATAGTTTGGCTTTGCCAATGTCATGAACTGAAGAAAGTGTTGAAGTCGGAGTTGGGCGATACATTTAGGTAGCTTTTAGATGTTGAATTCTAATTGCCTGCATTACACGTGTGACTATGTTCTGTTTCTGTTACTCAGAACCTGGCTTATAATTAGAGGTTCAGACTGGAGAGCTGCCACACTTGACACTGTGGGATCATGAGCCTGCCTATGGGAGCAGCTAGCAGGGTTATCACCTTGGAAATCAGGATACCCCTTTCATTCATGGTGTATTGGCCAATCACTCTTGAATTTTTGTTAATAAAGTCATTCACTCATTCATTCATCAATCATCAAAAGATCATCAAAAGTTTAATGATATTCTACTGTGACGGGCACTGTTCCAAGAATCAAGGGTACTGTACAGGCAAGATGGACAAAGTCCCCAGTCTCATAGAGAGTCCATCTTCAAAAAGATGGAGACAATGAACAAAGTGTTGAATAAACAAATGTCAGAAAGTGTAAGTGCTATGAAGAATAGTAAAACACATTAAGGAGATCAAACATTGTTGAGATGATGGCAGTTCTATTTTAGATAGATTGTCCAGGGAAATTTTCCATGAGGAGATGACATTTGGGCAAAGACCTGCATGAGTCAAGGAGTGAGCCAAGTCAAGGTCTAAAGGAAAAGAGAGCAAGGTATAAAATATCTGAGCCAGGAATGAGACATTCAAGGGGAGGAGAGAAGGTTTAGTGTGGCCAGAACCAAGTGAATGAGAGGCAGAGGAGAGTACAAGATGAGAATTAGGCAGGCAAAGGGCTTGGGGCCAGGGCTAGTGAGTTTAGGTAGCATGGGAAATCATTGGAAGGTTCCAAACAAGTCAGTGATGACATCTTATGTGTATTGGAAACAATTTTATTGGTATCCATGGTGAAAGGTAACTGAGCTGAAAGATTGAGGTTGTATTGTTGTTATTGTTATTATTATTCACTCATTCAATCACTGATTTGGATGTTTTAGAAACATGTTCTGAATGCTTTCTCTATGCCAAGCATTGCAGTAAATATTGGGGGCACAGAAACTAGTGAGAAGTGATACCTTCCTTCAGTAGTTTGCTGTGTTACAAGTCTATGTGCATATATTACACTCAACACAGACATTTCCACGATGTACTTCCCACCCCACACTTACACCTCAGGTACAGGAGGTAGAATTATTTAAATGCCATAGGTCCTGGCATGATTTTATTATCTGTGCAAGACCCCTCACTTGATTTACTTATTTTTTCCTTGGTTTTATTCCCACTCCTCACTCTCATTCCCCTCCCCCTATGTCCTTCCAGTACATATTTTTGTTTTTATAAATTCTTTAAAAATGTGTGTTCCAGTTCTGTAACAACTTTTTGTCTTCTAAAGTACACACGCCAGGATAGTAGAGAGTATCATGCATTAGATAATTGTGTGGAGGCCAAGAATCTGTATTTTAGATGAAAAAACAAACAAACAAAACAAAACATATCCCCAGGTATGGCTAAGACCTATCCCAGTTTAGAACTTTTCAAAATGGGGGAAGTTAAAGTCTACTGGTATGTCAATAAACTTCTAGAGGAGAAAAAGCCCCAACTCGGAGTATTTGCTGATTTTCATGGTGTAAATAGTCCCACCTTGACCAGTTTCAATCTCTGATTCAACAACCAGGTTACAAGTCCAGAGTATTTAACAGTTGACTGGAACCACTTCCAGCAAACCTTTGTTCATGTCCTCAATTCCACCTGAACAAGTACATGATGAGGTCATTGCTCTGCTAATGAAAATGGACCATCCCAGTGCAATGTGTCCTTCCTCCCATGTAACAGGAACTCCAGTGTTCTTACTTAAGGAGCAAGTTAGATGCGTGTTCCAGAAACCTTGAGAAGTCCAGATGAAGATGAATGACAAGACTGTTTTTCTTTTCAGGGATAGATTAAGAAAGTTCATTATTGGGTCAGCTGTGGACCCTATTGTTGGAGTCGCTTGTGTGCACAGGGTATGAACCGACTATTTAATCCTGATGTTATGAACAATGTCTCAGCCAAATTAGAGGGATGGCCTGTTACCATTCTAAGTATTGCCTCAGAAATGTTTACAATCCTTGGGTTACAGTGTTTACTGGAGCTGACATCTGCTATGGGTGACTGAAGAGTGTGGTTGGACAGAAAGTGGACCTTGAGAATATAGAGGATGCTTAAATTTAGAAAGTCCATAAAGCAGAAGCTGAGTCATTTCTAGAAGGTCCAAACGTGGTTTTTTGGGGCTTTTTAAAATTATTTATTAAAAAAAATTTTTTTTGGCTGCATTAGGTCTTCATTGCTATGCGCAGGCTTTCTCTAGTTGTGGCGAGTGGGGGTTACTCTTCGTTGTGGTGCACAGGCTTCTCATGGTTGTGGCTTCTTTTGTTGCAGAGCATGGGCTCTAGGTGTGCGGGCTTCAGTAGTTGCAGCACGTGGGCTCAGTAGTCGCAGCATGCGGGCCCTAGAGTGTCCAGGTTTCAGCAGTTGCAGCTCTTGGGCTCAGTAGTTGTGGCTCACAGGCTCTAGAGTGCAAGCTCAGTAGTTGTGGTGCACAGGCTTAGTTGCTCTGCAGCATGTGGCATCTTCCTGAACCAGGGATCAAACTCGTGTCCCCTGCATCGGCAGGCGGACTCTCAACAACTGCGTCACCAGGTAAGTCTCAAGGTGGCTTATTTTAATTATGCAATTTCCATAGGAGTTCTGGCATCTTAAAAAGATAAGTATTCTTGGGCTTCCCTGGTGGTGCAGTGGTTGAGAATCCTCCTGCCGATGCAGGGGACACGGGTTCGTGCCCCGGTCCGGGAAGATCCCACATGTCACAGAGTGGCTGGGCCCGTGAGCCATGGACGCTGAGCCTGCGCGTCCGGAGCCTGTGCTCCGCAGCAGGAGATGCCACAACAGTGAGAGGTCCGCGTACTGCAAAAAAAAAAAAAAAAAAAAGATAAGTATTCTTATCCCTTTGAAATAAATGATGAAATGTAACTGCTGGAAAGTGGAAGTAACAGTGATAATAATGCTACGGACTAAGTTGGGTCTCCCCAAAATTAGCTTTTGAAGTCCTAAGTCCTAATGTATTTGGGGATGAGAACTTTGGGAGGCAATAAGGGTTAGATGAGGATGGAGCCCTGACCCAATGGGATTAATGCTCTTACAGGAAAAGGCATCAGAGAGCTTGTTCACCCTCTCTCTGCCATATGAGGACTCAGCAGAACGTAGTCATCTGCAAGCCAGGAAGAGAATTCTTACCAGACATTTAAACCTGCTGGACTTTGATCTTGGACTTTCCAGCCTCCAGAACTTGGAGAGAATAAATTTCTGTTGTTTGAACAACCTAGGCTAAGGTATTTTGTTATGACAGCCTGAGCAGACTAATACAAATAATCATCATTGCCACCACCATCATCATCATCATCATCTAAGTGTTTTACATGTATACTCTCTTATAATCCTCACAATAATCTGAAAAATTGATTTAAGTATTTTCCTCTTCTCATAAATGAGAAAATAGGACTCAGACAAGTTAAGGAACACATACAAGGCCATAATAGATGGCAAATAGCAGCTGGGGTCCTAACCCCAACTATGGGTGCCCAAAGCTCCCATTCTTCACTGCCATACCATACTGCTTCCCAATGGCCACCATGGTGTCTGTCATATAGTGGGTGCTAAAAATACATTTTTGGAATGATTGAAAATGGATGAATTATGGTTAGGCTACCAAGAAAAGAAACTGAGTTGGAACACACAGCTTTTTGGAGATTCTCATGTAGTGAAAGACCATGCATGTGAAGTCACAGTAAAATTTTTTGCTATGAAACTTGAAATTTTAGTTCTTTCTTGGAAATCTGAAAAATAAAATGGAGTGTAAGCCTAAGGTAATTGTCCTTTTATACTGTTATACTTGTCATGGTGCCAGTATCCACATATTTCCCTGAGGGATGAAATTAAAATGCCAAATTTTCATGATTGTAAGATGATTACAGAATAAATGCTGAGGGAAGAATCACAGAGTAGAAAGAAGTCTGTATGAATGCCTTCCCAACTGGTTAAAGGCAAGCTTGAGGCTTTGCATTAGTTACAGGGGACTTGCTCCGTATGGGTTTTCTTCATATTCCTGCTCTATGAACCATTTATCTCCTGGTTATCCTACAGCCTCTGATTGGTTGTGACATGTGTCTTTAGGAAGGAATGCTTGTGCATGCATTAATACCTTTCATAAGGCAGTTTATTCCAGTCACACTGAAAATTTTAGGAAAGTTTCACACTGAAGATAACTTTGGTAAAATATATAAGGATTCTGAAAAAACTACCAAAACCTCTTCCCAGTGATTAGAAAGAGTTCTCACAAGAAAACTTTGGACAGAGTGTGAAAAATGAGGCTTACATTATACTTATAAACATCATTGTTATATGAAATTTAACCTGCCAACTTATTTAGTTGTTCATGACATGTAAAAGAGAAAGCAACAATGGAGGGGAAAACTGGGTTCTGATTGCCTCAGTTTAACCCAGAGAATTTTTTTTTTTATGTAAAAAAATAAAAGCTACAGAGAGAGAATTGCCGACATAGAATCTTTCTCTTGCTCTTTCGTTTCCCTTTTCAGAGAGATTCAGCCAGATCTGTGAGGAGAGTTGCAAAAAGCCAGCAGGAGATATCCAGGGCTCACTCCTGGAGCTGCCTTTGATTTTACCTTTGCTGACTGCAGAGCATATTCTGATGGAGTTCTGTGTTAGTTCTCCCTCTGGGGCTGGTGGGAGGGGACACGTCCATTTGTCCTGTTTTACAAGTGCAATGCCTTTCCCTCTTAAAAGGAAGAGCTTGCCACATGCCATGTACCCCACCATTAGTCAAGCAGTAGAAAGAACTCAATACAAGCTAAGAAGTACAATGCCCAAAGGGACACCATCAATCCTTTATTACCACAACTTCCTCATTCTTGAGTTGTTGATATTGATTTATCTTTGGCCCAGGTAGAGTGACTGAGAGTAATTTTCTCAGCAAGACAACACAGATTGCCTCAGTTCTGAGCCCATGCCTGTCCGAGAACGTTTTCCGTCTGCTCTCACTGATTGGTTATGGGATATTTTGGCCAGTATATTTCCCCCTCAGAACTCAGTAGTTTCTATTGATTCATACACTCAAGTGGCAGATATCAAAATATGAAGCTACCGTGATTTGGTGTCTATTTAAATCAACCTACCTTTTCTTCACACTTCCTTTTAAGATGTATACTTCATATTTAAATTGTATGCTACCTGCGTAAGTCTTGGATTTTATTCTATTTTTATTAATTTTGCCAAGGATGATGCATTATTTTAGTCAGCAGATTTTCTTTTACTCAAGAATATTCTTTATTTCTTTAATTATTATTTCCAGTCAATCTTTTCTATCCTTCTCTGAGATACTTCTGTTGTATGTGTGTGGGTATATATTCCTTTAGGCTTCTTTTTTTTTCTTCTAAGTTTCAAAGTTGTTTTCCCCTTTTCTCTCTTGTGATATACATTATCTTTAGCGGAAAATCTGTTACATGCCACTTTCCTCATGGGTCCTTAATGTAAAAGTTAAGGAAATAATGCATCTTTTAATTCCCCCCTTATCTATCTTTCCTGCCTTTCTTTGCTTCGCTTAATGTTCTTATTTTGATTTCATAAATTTCACATGTCTTATAGAACCTTATCCAGAAATGTTCTAAAATTTCTATTTTGGAGAGTTTTTCTCTAATTCCTGGGACCAGTAAAATGTGGAGGTTTGTTCTTGATCCCATCTGGAGAGCCTTTTTTCCAAGCTTGGATTTGCTTTCACAAGAGACTGGAAGGGAAAGTTTACCTCTTTCCCATGTCTTTATCTCTGGTATATTTCCCCCTCGGCTCTTTCTTAATACTTGCACAATTCCTGAGTTTTTATATAACCAATAAAATGTTGTTAGCATAAAGAAGGCAAAGACCCAAATCTTTCCTCTGAGGGTTTTTTTTTTTTTTTGGTTTATTTTCTAGTTGGAAATATAATCTTGGACTAACTTCAAAGGAATTTACTAACTAGAGGAAGCCCTGTATTCCAGGGTCTGAACCCCAGAAATAATTTTCCAGAGAAGAAAGTTTTTCTAAATAGCAAGACATTCAGCCACTGAGTGTGTCCACCTATCACTATGGGCATAAACTCTGCCTCATTAAAAAATAAAAGTTCCTTCTCTTGAGTTGCACCTCTTAGTCTACACCACTGTGTCGACTGATGTACAATGCAAGAAAGAGATTATTAAGCATTTGTCCATGCGTCTGTCTTGTCCCATGATGATCTGCATCATTGCATGTGTACTAGATAGAAACAGCAAATTAGAATGTAGTTTTAATAACTATATGACTTACAGTGGTATTTGCCTTCTTCATTTTATTCAGGTAATGACTCCAGGATGCTCTTTTTCCTTTTGTCTGAATATTTGGAAATGTAGTCACACCATCCTTCACCTCCAAGTTTGATCAGCTGTATCATGTCTCTCATCACACTCCACCCCATGCATGGTAAACATTAATCTCATAATAAAAAACCTATTATATTTTAAAATGCATTTTTACAGCCATCAGCACCTTTTTTTTTTTTTTTTTTTTTTCCTGAGGGCCTACTTTGTGCAAAACTTGAGAATTTAGGTCTTTGACATCCAACCAAGAAAGTTTTCAGTTTAGAGAGAAGTTAGGCATCACCATGTTTCCTCTTTCTGGAAAATGAGGTGTTGTTTGGTCAGAGATTTTTAAATTGATCTAAACTTTATGTAGTTTTTAAAGACTCAGTGGCAAAGAGAACATATGAATGCCTGTCTTGGGAAGCTTGATGTCCTAGAGAAAATCCTTCCTTCTCTCTTGCTGCAATCCAAGGTAGGATATATTGATGGCCAGAGAGGATCTGGCTGCAGCCCAAAACCTCTCTTCTGATTTGAAAGCAGAGAGTTCACAGTCACCTTCCAATGGCCCATCCAACAATGATGAGACCATGGCTGACGGGAATTATCTCAAATGTGTCAGGAATGAACACACACTTGCTAATGGCCTATTTCCTTCCCCACAGGCATCCCTGCAGAGGAAGAAGGCAAGGGAGAGCGAGACCCTTGGCTCAGCTTATGCCTTTTCTCCTCTTTCCTTTCCCAAACACCCTCTCCTCTCACCCCAGGATCATGCTTGATTCTTGAATTCCCATCAGGTTTCAGGGGAAGGGGAAATACTATTTCTTGCACTTTTTGCTGGCCAAGAAATTGATGCTATCTTTCTCCCATTGTTCTGCTCACCATCCGGTTTGGACCTGACTGAAGGCGGGAATGAAGGTGTGCATCCAGCTGTGGCCCATGTCCTTTGAACAACTCAGTCTTTGCACAGAGACACCAATTCAGAGACTGTTCCCATTTACTTGAAATATTGGTAGCAAACTCAGCACATTACCCAAATGAGAGTCACTGAATATGTTCAAAGAGCTATAAAAAGAAGATATAAGAAAACAAAGTCCTCAGTATCTTGATTAAACTTTCAGATAGCTATAGACATGGAGGAAATCAGCAGAAAGAGAAACATGCTCCAAGAAACCGTTTCTCCAGTGACAATGACTTTGCCACAGCATGTATGTAGTATCTACACACCACAGTTAAACCATCAGGTCATTGGCATACAGTAGGTGCTCAATAAATATTTGTGAGTGTCAGAATCATATTCTGGTATACTTGCCTTTCTAGGTAACTGGATCTAAAGGAGAAGTAATTAAGTGCGTCTAGCCTAGAGCTGAGGGGGTAAACTGTAGTTTTTAGATTACGGGAGAATTTTTAAAAATACTTTTAATTTTGGAGTTATTTTAGATTGATAGAAACAATAGGAAAGATAGTACAGAGAGTTTCCCCACACCTATCAGTTTGAGTTTTCCCTAAAGTTACCGTCATATATTACCATTGTATATTTGTCAAAACTGAGAAACCAACATTGGTGCTTTACTGTAATTCCAGACTTTATTTGAAGTTCACAAGTTTTTCCATTAATATCCTTTTCTGTTGTTTTGGGATCAAATCCAGCACATCACATTTCATTTTATCATTATGTCTCTTAAGTGTACTGCGGTTTGTGACAGTTTCTTAATTTTCCCTTGTTTTTCATGATCTTACTATTTTGAGGAATACTTGTAAGGTATTTTATAGGTTGTCCCTCAGCTTGAGTTTGCCTGTTTCCTTATGGTTATGGATTTTTGGAAAGACTCCCATAAGGGATATGTGATATCCACATGGCATTATTGATGATGTTAAACTTCATCACTTGATTAACCTTCATCACTTGGTTAGGGTAGTGCCAACTTTCTCCACCATTAAGTTATTATTTTTTCCCTTTTATGGGAGGATTTTTAGTTGTGATTTATTATAATTTCATTTTGCAAAGCTTTGTGTAGAAGTCAGGAGATGGCTCTTGATTGTAAAATGAAGGAAAAGTAGTTCAGTCAGTAACAGGAATATCTTGCTGGAATCCTGGGGGAAGTTTAATCAGTAATTGACTTGTTGGAACAAAATAATGAAACCTTTGAAGAGCTGGAAGGAGATTAGACTTGGAGCTGTGAGTCTGATACCTGACTGAGCTCTTTTCACAGGTACAGGGTCTGAGCACTGTCTCCTGTGTGTACTGGGGTCAGCAGAGAAATCCAGCCTCACCTGGACTCCCTCCATTCTGTTCTCATAACCTTTCTAAGAGTCCTCTCTAACTCTCGCCCTCTCCCCTCCTACACAAAAGCCCCCACCCAATTGGGTACTGGCCTCTGGCATGCCCAATCAGTCACTACTATGTCTAGTTCCTAAGCTAAATACAAGACAGAAGTGGGGAGGGGACAGATGCTGAGATTGTGGAAGGGAGAGGAAAGTAGCCTTCTTTATGGTCTGGTCTCTGGATCATGTATGGACTACACAATTAGACCTTTCAAAGTGTGGAAATGAACACTTCTGCCAGCATAACTCCTATACCTCATGATGCTCCAAGAGGATCTGAATTATTATGTAAAATGCTTATTTCTATTACCCTAGTGTTGTTAAAACCATTTCATGTTGGTTTAGGAGTTCCAGAAGTTTTAGGAGTTAAAAACAAATCCTTCCATCTGTTTTAAATAATAATCTATTCATTTTATCATTAAGAAAACGATCTAGGAATAATAGCAGGGGTCAGGTTTCTGCTTAAACTTTGTTGGCTTCTGTGGTTTAGATACTTCTGGATCTGTCTGTCCTTGTATGAGAGGTCAATTTCCATGCCAGTTTTGGAGAAAGGGAAGAATTCTCAAAGAGATAAAATTAGGGAAATAATTTAGTCAGTTAATGATTTTCCAGTTTCAAAAATCAATACATAAATTATAAAAAAGTATAATCTCGTCAAGAATGTAATTAAAGATTTGAAAAATGATGTTGATAAAAAGTGTCATAAAATAAAGCAGAAACACATAGGCATAGGTTCAAGAGGAAAAATAAGAGTTTTGAGGACAGAGTCAGGAAATCTGATTGGAATCATTGGATTAACAGGAGAAGAAAAGGAAAGAGAAGAGGGAAAGCAATAATTTTTTAGAAAACATAAGAATTTATTTGAGCTAAAGGGGGATACATTTGCAGTTTAAAATTTCTCACTTGATCTCAAAAATTACCAAAAAAAAATTTAAACCTTCGAAATTCTAAGCCACATACAAATCTTTAAAGTTTCTATTTATAAGTAGCTGATTTTTTTTACATAACTGAGTAAACCTGTCAGATTTCTTTTCAGTATGGGAAACTATTCTGCAACACCTACAGACTCTTGAAAGGAGATGGCTGCAATGTCAATATCTTACACATAGGAAAATATAATATAGCTATTGGCCAAAAAAAGAGTCAGGAAAGGTCTAAGAGAGTACAATCCATGTCCATTGTCTGAGGAAGTATCTGCGCATGCTAAATTTCAATAAGATCAGAGATTTCAACATATTGTAAGTTATAAAAGGGAAAGATATAGTGATAGGCAACAAATAAATATATAGCAGGTAGAGGTAGATAAAAAGATAGATGAACACTATATATATATATATGTTTATATAGACATATGCCTCATATGTATAGTTATGTATAATTGGGTGATGGTAAGGCTACTGTGCATTTGTAGCATAGGTACTAAGTAAGTAGTCTAGGGAAGAACGACACATGTAGCAAGGGAAGACCTTTCAATAGACTGCCCTCCATAAAAAACAAACTAAACTGAAAACAAACACAACTCTCTCAGCAAAATCCAGTAGTAAGGGAATGGGAGGGGAGGGAGGGAGTAGCAAAGAGCAGAAAATTAAAATATGATAAAATTCCACCATGAGAGCTTCCCTGGTGGCTCAGTGGTCAAGAATCTGCCTGCCAATGTAGGGGGCATGGGTTCAAGCCCTGGTCTGGGAAGATCCCACATGCAGCAGAGCAACTAAGCCTGTGCGCCACAACCACTGAGCCTGTGCTCTAGAGCCTGTGAGCCACAACTACTGAGCCCATGTGCCACAACTACTGAGCCTATGTGCCTAGAGCCTGTGCTCTGCAACAAGAGAAGCCACCTCAATGAGAAGTCTATGCACCACAACGAAGAGTAGCCCGCTCCCGCTGCAACTAGAGAAAGCTGTGCACAGGAACTAAGACCCAACGCAGCCATAAAAATAAATAAATAAATAAATAACCAACCAACCAAACAAATAAATAAATAAATCTATTTTTTTAAAAATTCAACCATGATGGGATATATGGGGTCCAAATAATTCAATTGTTGCAAAATGCAGGTCCATGGTGTTATGAATTTAATGAAACATATAATACAGTATTATTTGTAGATCTGTATTGTCAAATATCAGGAAAGTAAAGATGGTGAATAGTACACTGTATCTAATGAAATGTTGCCTCCATTGAGAATGTCCCAAATGGTCACAGGCAGTTACTTTCCAACCACATGTTGTTCTTATAAAAGATAAGAACTTTAACCAACCAATACTTACTTGAGAACTGGAGCTGGCCAGAGGTCAGGAACCACTCACTAATAGCATGATCTTCAGAGTCATGTTTAGCAGTTTACAGCAGTTCTGAAGGTTTTATACTGAGGTAAAAGTGACTCTATTCTAAAACATTCATCTCAGTGGAAGTGGAGGAGTAGATATGTGAAGTGTCAGTGGGAGAAATACAGGTTTAATTTTGACAATTAGAAGTGGGAATCACTAATAGCCTTAAAAATACAATAGAGCTTCTAAATCACCAGGAGAGAAGAGAATGAAGAAAAAAAATCATTATTGTGTGCTATGTGACAAATACAAATAACCAAAGTGCTGGAGAAAATACTGATATCAGGGCAAAGAAAAATCAAGGCCATAGACACTAAACAGGATAAAGAAGGATATTATATAATAATAGAATGCAAGAGTCCATAAAAGAGACTTACAAAGGATGTACATCCTTATATAGCAAAGAACCCTGCAGCAAAATGTAAGTATTGGGTTAGAATTCTTGAAACATTGTAATTTGTTAAAATATATTTGTTTGGAAAATTTCAGTGTAACTATTTTAGAATATAAAAACCCATGTGGGTAATAATAGAACATTTGAAGAATATAATGAATAAACACAATTTAATAGATTTAAATAAAATATGTTATGTTAACAAAATGGAAATATATGTCCTTGGAACACAGCAAAAAATAAATTAACTACATACATAGCCACAAAAATGCTCAGTAAATTACCAAAGGACACATTTTATGGGCCCTATTTTTGAATTATATCCCCCTCCCCTCCAAAAAATGGAAGTCAATAAATGTCTGCCCCTAAAAAATGTAACTAGCACATTTCTATTTTAAAACATTTTGAAGCAACACCTGATGAAGAGGGGAAAATGAAAATTACTAATTAGTTTTAGAAGAATGAACGGGGGAACAGAAAAGCAAACCTCATAATAAAAATCGTTGGTCACAGCTAAAGCCATATTTTTTCAAAGGAAAAGAGCATGAATTGCATTTTTTAAATTATTATTAAAAGAGGAAGGCTGAAAATAAACTTTGATTTCAACCATGTGCAATAAATGTTAACATCAAGTCAACTCAAAGGGTTAGGCAATGATTTGTGATGGGTAAAATGGATAAAGTAGTCAGAAAAACCCTCTCTGAAGAGCTAACAGTGAGCAGAAAATTAAAGAGTGTAGAAAGTAAACCATGTGAAGATCTGCTATGACCCACTGACATGAACGACTAGTTATTTACAGAGACTCCTTTTCTGAGTACCCATGACTACTTACTTTTGGTTCATATTGAGTTGGCCAAGAAGGCTTATGTAGACAACTGGAAAAAACAAAATTTTCTTCCTTCCTTATTTTTCAACAGTGAAACTAACCTCACAGTTTCTTAGGATTATGCAGTTAATATTTTTATCGTAAAAATAAAGATGAAATATTAAATTAAATTTAATGTCTCTTGAAATCCTGCTGTACCAACATAACAAAAATCAACATGTTACTGATCATCTTTTCACACACATTTTATATACGTGTATGTACGTATATACAAATATTAGGTTGTTTCTTATTTTAGATATTTTAATACAGTTTTTTAAAACATTAATGTGTCTCCTGCTTTCCCTTCCCTGGTCCCCCATCCTGTCCCAAATAACTAATATTAACCACTTACTGCTAACATTCCATAGCCTATTCAATGTTCACATGACCCAGTACCTATAGTTATAGCTTTAACTGTTGATATTGATTTAAGTTAATTAATATGGTTATAGATAGCAAAGATTTTGCCATTATTTTATTTTTAAAAATGACCACAGTACATAATGTTTCTCTACATCTTGATTTTCTCCCTTCACTGTAGATTACAGTTATCCTTTCAAATCATTTGGTCTGAACCTAACATCTTCTTTTAGTGGTAACATAAAATTCCTTATTGTGAATGTACCATAATCTACTCAACCTGTATATCTCAGAATACTATTCACTCCCTCACCTCAGTTTTTGTTACTGTTAAAAATCCTGAAATCAATATTTATTTCCATGTATGGATCCCTACATATTGGTATTTTTATTTCTATAAATTAGCTTCTCAGGAGTGCGATTATTGGGTCAACAAATATATATATAATTTTTAAGATGCTTGGAAATTGCTGTTAAAAAAAAAAAGCTGTTCCACTGATTCACATTGACAGCAACAATATGAATTCCATATTGTCTACATTCCTATTTGCCATAAATAACACTTTTTCATCTTATCTCTTAGGTATAAAAGACTACCTTGTTAATTTTTAAAATTTTTCTTACTAATAAAGAGATTGGGTACTCATTCCTTTGTTTCCATTGCCCTTTTATACTTGCAAATGTCATTCACATATTTTGCCATTTTTTTTCCTGCTGGTTTGTACGCATTTTTGTTGTCAATGTTATCAATTTAGTTTTTACATATTCTAATCTTCAATCTTGCACATGTGTAGAATTTATTATTTGCTTTGTTTTAGTATTGATTTAAAAAAATATTCAAACACAGGTTTAATTTTTACACAAATGTCTGACGTTTCTTTTTTATTTTTTTTTGCGGTACGCGGGCCTCTCACTGTTGTGGCCTCTCCCGTTGAGGAGCACAGGCTCCGGACGCGTAGGCTCAGCGGCCATGGCTCATGGGCCCAGCCGCTCCGCGGCATGTGGGATCTTCCCGGACCGGGGCACGAACCCATGTCCCCTGCAACGGCAGGCGGACTCCCAAACACTGCGCCACCAGGGAAGCTTCCTAGTTCCCTCTTAGATAGTGGTTGGAAGCATCTGTTTTTCTCTTACCCTTGTAGAACTAATTCTCACTATTTCCCCCAGGCTGCCCAGGCACAGGCTCTCCATTGCCTTGGGGAAGGTCATACAGACTTTCTCCTCATAACCCCTGCCCATCCAGCCGAAGGTTATAGGTAGGCTTGGCGTGGAGCAACAGAGACAAGTCAGTGCTGTCTTGTCTCCAAACTGTGATTTGTCTTTCTGAGGCCTCCAGAACTTAATAAAGTCTCTTTGCCTCTTTGCCCCCGCCCTGTTCAAAGGTAGTCATTTTGGATGCTTAGTAGCATAAAAATCAAAGTTAACAATAAGTATTTTTATTTTAAAGAATTCTGCTCTCTCGACAACTCAGCTAAAATAAAATAAAATAAAAATACAAACAAAAAACCCCCAAACCAAAAACCCTCATATCTAACATGAACTCCATGAACTACAAGTGTGCCTTGGCAACTTTAAAATTAGAATTTCTCCAAAGTCAGACTGAGCAGGTGACAAGATGCCAGAGTTTTTCAGAATGCAGTTTCTGCTGTCAGATTAACCTTACCTGCTAAAACTGGGCAAGCCACTTAGTATCTCCCTTTCTCAGTTTCCGTATCTATACAGTGTCACAGTCCCTCTCCCAAGCTGGTGGTGTGAGGATTCCATGAGCAAATGCATACAAAGCACTTTGCACAGTGACACACACCTACTATGTGTTTAGTACCTGGTATATCTACTAAAAGGAATTATTACTGATTGAGTCAATTAGTTCAGATATTTTTTTAACTTTTTCTTCCCTGAAATAACAGCAACCCCACTCCCTGCTTTGAAGAATCCATTGCTGAAAATTATAATATGCAATTTCCTTCATTAATGGTTCCACATTAATCCTGGTGCTTTTGTTTGATTGTTTGTTGTTTGTTCCCCAGAACCTGGAGATGGCAGGGTGCAGGTAGGATGGGAACACTCTTTGCCTCATCCACTGGCAGCTGGAGTGAAATTCTAGCAGTCACTCCAAATCCATAGCTGGTAAGCATCTAACAACAGAGCCCTGCAGGAAGTAAACAAGTTCCTCCCACTCTTACTCCCCTCTGTTCTACATCTGGAGACTCAAAGCCAACCCCAGACCCCGGAACACCCTCACCCTACACAGTGGGTAAACTGACAGAGAGAGAAAACCACTGCCACAAAGGATGATATATTTGCTACAAACAAAAAAATGATTGAGTCCAAGGCAGCAACTTTTCATGGTGGTTCAAGAAATCTAATTCTAAAGAGCCTTGGGAGAACCAATGTCTTCCTCAAGGGAAAGGATGGCAAATTGTATCATTTCAATTCACGGCCATGAATGATGTCCCTGCAGCTGTTTAAATTAATTCTGAAATGCAAGCAATCTCAGTAGGAATCTGAATTTTCATAAAACAATTCCCTGCTGAGTTGGTTCAGCTAGCTCCACCTTAGCCCTTCCACACACCTCGGCAATGAGGACATTTACAGGACAGAGTTATTTTTGCTTATTTAAGGCACTCACAGGGTCTTGGAATATACAACTCCTTCAAGGCTAACGCATCTCTGGATTTTTCCTTCCTGCCTAAAACAAAACAGAGCTGTGTAACAGTACTGGAAAACATGAGTAGGCACTGAGCACTGAGGTTCATAGACCTGGCCCTAGTTGGATGAGGTTTCTGTTAACTACTGCTTCCCAAACTTCTTTAACTGAAGCTCCTCAACTCGAAGTCTGATTGCCTCTGACCCTGGAGTCAGTCCAAGGTGAATCATTTGTCCATGTGCATCCACTGAACTGCCATCTTCCCTAATGTTCCCAATGGAAGTGAAGCAAATGCATCAGGTTTTCCCCTAAGTCAGGTGCTATACACTCAAAGGTCCTCAACTGCAGACCCGTCAGTTCGGTCCCTGAACTAAGGGATCTATCTCTTTTCCGGGATCAGGATGCTGTGCTCTGCCATTTTTTTCCATTTATTAAAATTGGGGTAGAATACACATCACATAATACTTTGTATCTTAGTCATGTTTAATTATACAGTTCAGTGGTATTAAGTAAATTCATATTGTGCAACCATCACCATCAACCATCTCCAGAACTCTTTAAATCCTGCAAAATGTAAACTCTGCACCCATTAAAAAGTAAATTCCCATTCTCTCTTTCCCACAGCCCCTGGTAACCACCATTCTACTTTCTTTCCCTATGCATTTGACTACTCTAATTACCTCATATAAGTGGAATCATACAGTATTTGTCTTTTGTTACTGGCTTATTTCACTTAGCATAATGCACCAAAAGTTCATCAATGTTGTAGCAAATGTCAACATATTTTTCCTCCTTTAGGCTAATATTCCATTTTTTGTATGTACCACATTTTGTTTATCTATCCATCTGTCAATGGACACTTGGGTTGCCTCCACATTTTAGCTATTGTAAATAACACTGCTATAAACATGGGGGTACAAATATCATTTTGAGACCCTGCTTTCAACTCTTTGGGATATATACCCAGAAATGGAACTGCTCCATCATATGGTGATTCTACTTTTAATTATTTTGAGGAAATGTCATAATGTTTTCCACAATAGTTGTATCATTTTACACTCCCACCAAATATGTACAAGTTTTCCAATTTCTTCACATCCTTACCAACACTGCTTATTTTCTGTTTTGTTTTGTTTTATAGTGGTCATTCCAATGAATGTAAGGTGATATGTCATTGTGGTTCTGATTTACATTTCTCTAGTGATTAGTGATGTTGAACATTTTTTAATGTGCTTATTAGACATTTATATACTTCTCTGGAGACATATCTATTCAAATCCTTTGGTCATTTTTTAATTGGATTACTCATATTTTTGTTGTTGAATTTTAGGAGTTTTCCACATATTCTGGATATGAATTCCTTACTAGATATATAAAATTTGCATATTTTCCCCCTTCTATGGGTTGCCTTTTCACTCTGTTGTTGGTGTCCTTTGATGTACAAAATCTTTTTATTTTTATGAAATCCAGTGTGTCTATTTTTTCTTTTTTATCTGTGCCCTTGGTGTCAATTCCAGGAAGTAATTGTTAAATCCAAAGTTGTGAAGATTTAATCCCATATTATCATCTAAGAGTTTCATAGTTTTAACTCATTCATTTAGGTCTTTGAACTGCTTTGAATTAATTTTTGTATGTGGTATATGACAAGGGTCTTATAAGTTTTGGTATGTTTTTATTTTGTTCATCTCTAAGTATTATCTAATTTCCCTTGTGCTTTCTTCTTTGATCTATTTGTTGTTTGAGAGTGTTGTTTAATTTCCATAAGTTTGTGAATTTCCCAGTTTTTCTTCTGTTATTGATTTCTAACTTTATCCCATCGTGGTCAGAGAAGATACTTTATATGATCTCTATCTTTTTAAATCTACTAAAGCTTAACTTGTGATCTAACATATGGCTTATCCCAGATAATGTCCCAAGTACAATTAAGAAAAGGGTACATACCGTTGGGTATCTAGTTGGTTTATTGTGTTGTTCAGGTCTTCTACTTACTTATTTTTCTTCTGTTTGGTTGCTTTATGCATTATTGAGAGTGGGGTATTGAAGTCCTCAACTACTATTGTAGAACTGTCTATTTCTCCCTTCAATTTTTTTTCAATTTTTGCCTCATATATTTTGACTATCTGTTATTAGGTGTACAAATGCTTATAATGGTTATATCTTCTAGCTGTGTTGCACATTTTATTAATATAAAATGTCCTCCTTTTTCTCCTTAACCTTTTTTGATTTGAAGTCTATTTTGTCTGATATTAGTATAGCCATCCCTGCTCTGTTTTGGTTGCTATTTTCATGGAATGTCTTTTCCACCCTTTCATTTTCAACCTATTTTCAAACCATTTGTGTCTTTGGAGCTAAGTGAGCCTCTTGTAGACAGCAGTAGTTGGGTCATATTTGGGTTATTTTTGTTTGTTTGTTCTTTTCATTCCAACAATCTTTGTCTTTTGACTGGAGAGTTTAATCCATTTATGTTTAAATTAATTACTGATAAGGAGAGACTTACTTATGTAATTTTGCTCTTTGTTTTCTATATACCCTGTTCCTCATTTCTAGATGCATTCTGTTCCTCATTTTCTCTTTTCTCTGGTGTTTAGTTGATTTTATTTTTCCAGTGAAATGTTTTAATTCCATTCTCATTTTTTTAGTGTGTGTATTCTATAACGATTTTCCTTGTGGTTACCATGAAGAATGCATTTAACATCTTAAAGTTATAATACTCTAATTTGAATTTATATCAACTTAGTTTCAGTAACATACAGACTCTGTTCCTTGGCACCTCAGTCCCCTCCCATTTCAGTTACTGGTATCACAAAGTTGCATCTAAAGCAAAAACTAAAGTGAAGAAGATGCTAAGAATTTCCTCCATAAGCCTTTGACTCACAGCCCTGACCCCAATGACTTTGTCAACCTAAACCTGTCCTTGTATCAGGACTCAAGTTATACCGTGATTTTGAGAAATAATCTAATCAAAGAACTAAGAGAACTATAGCAAAAGTGAGCCCTCCCAAATTGGTCACATAGAAGCTGTGGTCTTAGATGTTGTGTGGGTTCAAATGCCTATTCTCTAGGCAGCTCCTAAACAGCAGCAGTATGGACAACCAACAACATGATGTCATTGCCATAACAAAACTGGAATTCTTGGAATATAGCCCAAGAATTATTTTATGCCCTAGAAATGAAAACTAGAGATCTTTGATGCCTCCAGATCACCATTATTTTTCCTCTCCATTAGACTAATAAAAAGGTATCATTCATTCTGTTATAATTCTTGTGACCTTCTCATGCTGTTACTGGCACACTCTGTGCTTTACAACAACAAGAACATGAAACATCCCTTGAGTCACCCCAGGTTACGTTTATTTGACTTCCTTAAAAAAAAAGAAAAGAAAAGAAAAAGGCCAGAAATGAAGTGAGGTTGTGAGCAGACGTGTTTTGCTGGCTGAGTTTAGGGAGGCAGTCTGTGGCGAGGCCAGAGATGGGTAGGGCTGGCTGCCAGCAGGAAAACACAAGTGGCAACTTCTCTCCCAGTATCTATATGAAAATGGGCTCATCTGGTCTGGCACTGGGGCTTGGAGTCTCTTCTCTTTGTTTCACAGAAAATGCAGGAGGCTTCTGGTACATAGCAAATCTGTGTGGGTTTGATGATTTTCCTAACCTGCTTGAGTTCACAATCTCTGGGGGTTTTCCAAGGCCAGGGGATGACTCTGAAATGAAAGTTGGTTTAAGCTCAAGACAACACACTTGATTATAATGACTGCATGAAATGAAGACAGAAAGGGAAGATACCCCAGGTTTGACTGGTTATTAATGCAAGTCTGTATGGAAGAGTTAGCTTGTCAAAGTAAGCCAGAATTCAGATTCCCTGGGCACCAGAAGGGGGACTACTGTATCCAGGAAGCATGTCTATATTACTCACAAAAGAGAAGTTCAAAAAGTTTGGCTTAGATCTTTTCCCTCTTTAATACAGTTCCATATCACCTAAGGGAGCTTCTCCTAGAGGTGAGAAAAAGAAAAGCATTGGGAAGGAGTGTGATGGGGACAGTGATTATGAGAAAATTCAAGACAGAGGCAATTTGGATATCTTGATGTCTCACCGGTCTTCTCCGCTTAGCAGTCAGAATCTCGTACACCTGGCAGTGCCAAGACTGAGCTACATACATGAAAAACTGGATGGGTTATAGTCCAACAATAAGACAAACAAAAGGTATCATATCTGAAAAAGGGAGAGTTCAGTAGCTAGTGAATAAGAACTTAAATCTTAGGTCAAAGCTGCATGTGGGTGGCAAGACGACAAGCCGTGTAAACAAGGGGGTCAACTTTTTGAATTTGCTAAATACAGGCTCTATGCCTGAAAGCCTCTGATGGTAGATCTCAAAAACAGGGCATTCTGAATTATGATTAGAACCTTACCCTGTCATAGTCAACAGACTGAGACTGGAATCTGGAAAGAGAAGATCATCGGGTTGCTTAGTTTTTGCTGCAGAACAGACCACCCCCAAAATCTCTATAACTATAAGCATTTATTATTTCTCATGCTTCACTGAGTTTTGTGAGATTCATGACTCTCTGGCTGGGGAGTTCTTCCGGTTGGGGTTCGCTTGGCAGAGGCTGGGTGGTCTAGAATGGCCTCACTCACATATCTAGTGGTTGGCACAAAGTCAGCTGGGACTACAGGGATGACTCGATCCCATGTCTCTCAGAATCCAATAGGCTGGTTTAGGCTAATTTCCCTATCATTGGCCACAAGATTCTCAAGGGTGGCCAGAGAGGGCCCAATGTGCATTCCCTGTCCAAGTATCAGCTTGGGTCACATTGGCCGAATCAAGTCATGGCAACAGAGCAGAGACAGTGTAGGAAGGCACTACCAAAGGCCATGGAGAGAGGGAGGGGAGTCACGTGTAGCCAATTTTACAACCAGCCACAAGCATTTTCTCCCTTCCATCCATCCTATTTGTTCCTGACAGAATCACCTCCTTTTTCCATTTACAATGGCTGACTTGACATACATCCACTAAAAAGAAATCCCCCCAATATGCATGATGAATATTCGGAGATTTTGGTGTCAGTGGTTCATAAGGTTCTCTTACATGTCAGAGGGTGAATTCAATGGGATTGGTCAGCATGTTCCTAACACTCGCCGTTTAAACAGAAAGGGTACACCAGCTTTAGAGTTAAGTCACAGGCTCAACACTAAATGTATTTTCCATGGGGTAATTGTTGAGGCCTCTTCTTCTTTAAGAAGAATCTTTCTGGAGCCTTTTATTCTTTTGATAGAAACTTAATCAGCTTCTTGTTTGACAAAAATGACAGATTGCGTAAAAGGGGAAACAGAGTTTGGGCTTTTACCAGTCGTAATCCCTATCAAACATCAGAAGAAAATAAGCACTTTCTACATAATGTGTTCCACTTCATGTTTTAGCCTCAAATTTATCACTTAAAGAGAGGAAAAACACTGTTTATACTTTGAGAAAAAAAAAAAAGAGACAGTTAACTCCTTTTCTCGGGGGTTTTCACATCAAGTATTTTTTAAAGAGCAAGACTGTCTTGACTTTTCCATTTCAGTTTGGTGGGGTAGAGTTATATAAAGAAGTAAAAGTTCAGCAGATCACTTCTCCATGGTGTGTCCTGAAGTTTCTCTGCCTTCTGACAAAGAGGCGTCTACTGGAGTCAAAGTTCACTGTCCCCCAATTCTCATCCAGACCTTGGATCCTGAACCCAAGCCCTGGCACTGAGGGCTTGTTTAAGAGAGCGAGGATTTCCAGTTCTATTACTAAGAAAGCACTGGATTTAGAATCAGAAGACATATTCATCTTGGCCAGATACTCAACAGCTTCATGATCTTGGAAGATAAAGTACATTCTCTGTGATTCTGTTTCTGCATTTACATTACTTCTCCATTTGAAATGTGGTTGGGAGGTTTAAAGTAGAAGACCAGCATCAATGTGCAAATCTGGGGTCCATAATTTAGTAAATGCAGAGCAAATATTAATTTTACTCTATCTTCTTGCTTTCCTTCCTTTCACCTCCATGCTGTTCCCATTTTCCCACTCTGGGAAAAACATAGGCTTTCATATTCTCTTTAAATGAAAATCAATCAGTCAATCAACAGCTGTACTGTGTGTCTCTGGGATAGAAAATATGGCAGGTGTTCAAAACAGAGGCAGTTTGGGACCAGTTTCATGAATTTGCTAGTGATTGGTCATAGATATGCATGAGACTCTGTCCCAGCCAATGAGACAGAAGGGGAAGCCCCCCTGTCCATGACGCTGTGACTAGTCAGTGGCAGAGCCTATGTTTAAGCCCCGGGAGTCCAATCTCAGAATCCATGTGCTTTTCTGCTAGCCTACAACTCCTCCCTAATATAACTAATCCATTCATTTATTGTTCAAAATATTTGTTGATTATCTATGAATGCCAAGCATCATGGTGATCGTTGAAACAAAGCAAAGTTGTTAGAGAATCACAGAGGAGAAGGCAGTGAATTTTGTCTGGGGGAGCAGAATCAAGCCTTGGTCTCATCATTGACAAGTATGTGCTGTTTTGCCTGTTAGTTGAATTCTGCACGTTAGTTGAACTCTATGAATTGCAGTCTCTACTTTTGTTTAGTGGGTGGTGGAGGTGCTTTCTGATCTACCTCTCAAGTTCGGTTTGAAGACTAAAGCCTAGCCACTTGTGAAAAGACCTAAACCAGAGACTAACATGTGATTGATAATAAATGCTCATGAAAGGACTTCACAAAGGGGAAGGTCACTGCACACAGGGACATTTTCAGAGGTGTGGGAGGAGACAGAACTCAGATTGAGGACAGGAGGCAGGGAGAAGACATGGATAGTCAAAGGACAGGGCTGAAAGTATACAGCCTGGATGCAGTAGCAAGCAGCCCTGAGAAGTATTGTCTGCCTTTTAGGAGCCCTGAAGCTGAATCCTCACCCTGACATTTATGACTGTAGGCCATAGACAAGTTGTTGAACATCTGTGAACTCAATGTCTTCATCAGTATCACAGAAATGAAAAGGTCTCCTTCCAAAGAGCTGTGGAGGTTAAATAAGGTCATGCATGTAAGTACCATCTTGTTGATACTACTCAGGTGACAAATGCTCATTAAGCTGTGGCCAAAATGTTTATTGACAGCAAAGAGCATAAAGAATAGGTTGGAGATGGTGAAGATGAAACATATTTTGTAGGGCTTTAGAGTATCCATCAGAGGCCCAGGTTAACATCCATTGTCCAGCTCACCATGGTAATTTTGATTTTTCTCATGGCTTCAACCAAGTGCTTTGGATTCCAAGTCAAGGATCAAACCACCAGTGTTTCTGCCTCAATTCTCTGCCTCTGATTTGACTGGATCTGTTTGATGCCTGGAGTGAAATTAAGATAGCCCTTTCTTCTCATACACACAGGAAAACATGCTTTGCCACCTTGAAATAGAATCCCATCTCACATAGATTCAGCTCAGACTGAGATTAAGAAGGCACGATGTTCAGAAAATTTCCATTAGCACTTCTTCCTTCAGTGGCTCTCAGTAAATCCTCTACCCTGGCTTGAATTCAAGGCACATCATTTCTGAATCAAGGCTGGCCTGACACTCCCAAGCACAGCCAATCACACCTGCCTCCACAGTCACCCTCCGTTCTGACACTTTCACGATGGAATGGCTTTAATTGTTTATGGGTCTGTGTCCCCAGCTAGACTGAGTTCTTCAAGGAGAGCTACACTGTTTAATTCACCTATGAATTCCAAGCCTGAGTAGAGTCCATTCTTTATGGATAATGCTGGAACATATAAATTGATGAATATAAACAACAAGCCCCGGAGCCCTACTTTTGGGAGACATCACCAGGGGCAGCTGTGTCCCAGGATACAGGCCACAGGAGGTGGGCTCTCTAGCAGAAGAGAGAAAGATACATATACAAGGAGATGGGAGCCCAGGAGCTGGATATCTCCACTGGATAAAGAATGGACAAAGTTTTAAAGCTTCAGGCCAACACCAGGGGAAGAAATGTTGGATCTCTCTAAAGAGTTGGGCCCAACTGTCAACTGATGATGGACAGTGACCACCATCCCCTGTCTCCCACTCTGCTGGCTGCCCCACAAAGCACGGGGATGCCAGGTCAGCAGTCCTGGACCCAGAATGAGCAGAGGAGGTAACATGGGGATATGTGACATGAGGAAGCCCAAGGGATCTACTCCTGTGTTTGTGGGTGTGTCTCTGTCGGCAATCATGTTGTAAGACACAAGGGTGGGAGACAGGAGGAAACTGATGGGAGAGTTTGGGGATATGATATCAATTAACACCAGATTCTTAGGCAAGAAACACTCCATTCTAAGTGGAAACTTGTGTCATGTACCAATGAGTCAGAGTCGTTTTTGCTTCTAACAGAGATCTTGTTCCTTTAGATAAAATGTCAGATCCTAACATTTTTACTTCTTCTTAGATGAGGGGAAAGAAAGAGAAAAAGAGGAAAGAGGGAAGGGAGGAAGGGAGGAAGGAAGGAAAGGATGGAAGAGGGAAGGAGGGAAAAGAAAGAGAGGAATGGAAGGGAAAGAAGGAGGGAGGGAAGGAAAGAAGAAAGGAAGAGTGAAAGAGTGAATTTCCATAAAGTAAGACCAGGAGAAAAGGAAGAAATCACAAGAGCTGAACCACTTCCCTCCTTTCTTTTTAATCTTAGTTTAGATGTTCTCCTGGTAAAATCATTACAAAGGCCATTTATTTTTAAAATTGAAAGATTGGGAAGAGTCATAATGAGATATTATGTGTAAAAGTTGCACATAAATTTCCTCTTGTCATATTTTGGGCTCTGCTAACGCATCCCCTTGGCAGGACGGAGGCAAGTTGATCACTTTAGTATAGATTGTGTGTGCCTCAGAAATATTGCCCTAGGAGAGAGCTCTTGGGTGGCTGACTTGGCTGCATGCTGATTTAGAAATTAGCTGTGCTTTTATTGGCCACACTAAATTGTTCTCAGGAAAAAAAAATACATTTTTATTGCAGGACAAGGGGCAGATGATTGAAACAAGCCTGCCTTCTCCTTCGTTCGGAGCTTTGTTTTTGGTTGTTACGTACGCTTTCTTCTCTGGGGTTCTTGCTGCTGTTTAATGGGGGCATGCAATATCCACCAGTAAAGAAATTACCTCGGTTCCCTCAGTGTCCCCAGGGAATTCCTTATGCCTTCATAATGTTCCGTTTGAGTTCTCCTGAGTGCCTGAGTGGGCAGTGTGAGGAAAACGGAGGACCCGTACAATATTCTTATTGCAAGGTTCTGGAATAAGGGGGAAATTGGAGTTGTCCTTACAGAAGGGTTAGGGTGACAGTGAATCTGGCCACTGGCCATCAACTCCAGATCTAGAGTCATGGTAATATCACGAAGACACACAGCTGCCGTGTTCCAACTGAAGAAGCTCATGGCAGGGGCTGGGCAATGGATTTGCATGTGAAGCTGAGCCAATCTGAAGTGATTCTGGGAGCAAAGGGATTAATCATATGTCGAAAACGCCCAAATCAACCCTTACGTCGTTCCCTTCTTTGGGTGACCAGCCTGAATCCTTTCTCTGACTTCCCCCTCCGATTTGCCATGGGACATCAGGTCCTTCCTCAACTGGGAAAGGCCCTGGAAGCACTGTTGTGTCCACGACTGCCCTCCCACACAACTCCCTGCTGACTTCAGACAGAGCATCTTGCTTGAATCTGCCCCAGCTTTCGGCCCCATAACCCTCCAGAAGAAATACTATATCCATATATATGGGAACAACTAACTGATTTCTGGATTAGTTTTGTTAATTAAAAGCTCAAAGCCAAAAACACAATTGTAGCCAAAGTAAAATGAGTAGAGTAACACAGAGTAATCAGGGTGCTTGAGGAATGGATTGCTCAGCCAACTGAGCCATCTTAGCAACCCTTCAAAAGTGTTTCTTGATCTTTTTTTTCAAAATAATTCTAAAATGCATAATTGCACTTCCTTGTATTAATGCACGGTATGATGGAACAGTTAAGATCTGGGACTCAGGGTAAGTCAGAACTGAGCATGACATATGTATTCTGTCACTTTCCAGATTTGGGTCCTTGGGAAAATCACATACATCATTTACTGATCCTGTTTCCTCATTTATATGATGGGGATAATCACAGCCTTATCAGGGAGGATTAAATATATATATATTTGCACATATATGTTATATATATACATGTATATGTACATAAAAGATATGTATATCTATTTACATCTGCACATATATATATGTAATGTATATACATGTGTATGTATATATATGACAACTGCAGTTGCTTAATGAGTTCTTACTGGTAAGTACCAGGAATGGTATTTACTGTTTTACCTAATATATATATATATATATATATATATATATATGTGTGTGTGTGTGTGTGTGTGTGTGTGTGTGTGCGCGCGCGCGCGTGTGTGTGTATTTAAAATTGGATTGGCCAAAAAGTTCATTCGGGTTTTTCCATAAGCTCTTATGGAAAAGCCCAAACTTTTTAGCCAACCCAATACATATATATATATGTGTGTGTGTGTATGTATATGCATGTGTGGCTGTGCATATGTATATATCACATATAAAAATTTATATATAATATTTGTATATACTATGCACAGTATATATGAATACATTATCTACATATATGTAGATAATGTATAAGTAATATATACACATATAATATATACATATATGTATAATATATATAATTTTTTATATATACATACACTCACATATATATAATATATAAAACCATAAGTACCATGCCTGGTTCTTACCAGTAAGAACTCATTAAATGATAGCGATTATCATTGTTCACCATCTCCCTGGCTGAAAGGCAGATTTATTTCCCCCACAAGCTAAATTCTGCTACAGAACCAAGTCTCACAAGAAGTTAGTGGTTGAGCTAAGACAAAAAACATAATTTTGATTACTTATCCTCTTCCACGAAACTTCAGACCACACTGCCTCCTATTTAAATTAATTTCTGTTCCCTTTGGGTGGAGATTTAAATTTGCCATGCCTCCCTAAGCCACCGGACCCCAAGTCCCATCACTGATTGTTCCTTAGGGAAGCCAGAACGGCTTGAGGTAATTAATCCACTACAGGCTCCCCTATCAAGACTGGGAAGGAAACACCAAATTCTACTTGGTTTCTTTCTAATTAGTAACAGAGAGCAGGAGTGAGGGAGAGAAAGACAGACTAAGGATGGAAAGGGGCTGAGCTAAGTGGGGTGTGGTTCACATGTGTTCCCAATCATGACCACACAATGAAAATGTTTTCTTTCTGGGACAATCAGGCAAAAACTTGGAAAAATGAACTTTTTTTCCTCCTGTATGTACAATAACAATATCCAAAATTTGAAACTTTTCCCCCCAATCTTGGCACAGTTTGGCTTCCAAAAGATTTGGTAAACTTCCAAGCTCTGATGGTCTGTGCATGACCCTTTTCTCCAAGGACTAAGACATTCATTTCATAATAATAATAAGCAAACATGTATATGATGCCTATCACGTGCTCTGTTCTAAGTGCTTTCCATACATTGACTAAAATTCGATTCCCTTTAACAGCCCTACAGTTCAGCACTATTATTATCTCCACTCAACAGAGGGAAAAGCTGAGGCACAAAGAGGTTTAGTAACTTGTCCAAAGTTAATCAGCTAGTACAGGGCAGAGGCAGAATTCACAATCAGGTTGTCTAGATACCAAGTCTGTGCTCATCACCATTGTCCATCCTTCCGCCACACAGCCTCCGTAGTGGAGGGGTTAAGACAGAGCCAGAGGCACAGGACCTAATGGAGGAGTTAAAGAAGAGACACGAAAACCGAGATGAGAACTCTTAGGAAAGGAGGCCATACCACCAGGCAACAGGGCAGCAGCCCCTCTTTTGCACTGGGCTCTGCCTTTCTGGTTCTGATCTTTTCCAGAACAACTGTCACCATCACCCTCGTTCATTCTGCTTCCTTCTGCTTTTCGCTTTGATTGACATCCCAATTCCATTCTCTTACACTCTTGACCTTGAATTCCATTTCTAGCCTGGGCTTCCCCCAGGTCCTGACCTCCATATCTCCATCCCTGGCCAAGTACCCTGATCCTGGCTCCTAATTGCTCCCTTTGCTTACTGCCTGGTTTAATGTTCAGACCCTGAATTGGCCCCAGGCTCTGATTAATTGCAGCCTAGGACTCGGGCAGCAGGGGTCTGAATCCCTTCCCAGCCGCTAGAGTAGCCAGACTTGACCTCTGTCAGCTAAGCAATGGGGGTGCCACACCCACCTGTTGAATACAGAGTCTGCTGTAAAACAAACTTCATGAGATGGTGTATGTCACAGACATGGCTCTGCCAGCAGGAAGGCCCTCAGGGGCTGGCTGCCATCTGCTAAAAGGTCAGCATGGATGTATAGATAGATGGATGCATGGTCTCTGACCTCCCCTGATTCCTTCCAGGGTTAGAATTCTTGGATAGTGATGTTCAGGACCCTGGGGAAGCCACCATTCCAGGAACAGCTGGCCGAGCTGACATTGTTGGAGCAATTGATGGCTTTCAGGGGCAGAGATTAAGTTTAGGTCAGGAAGAGAAGCACAGGTCTAGGATACAGAGCAGTGATTCAAAGATAATGGGTCTGAGCTGACTAGGGAGAAGGAAACAAAGTATTTAATCTGGGAGGGAGGGATATAGATGGTGGAGATATTCTAGTATGTGGTTCCCAATAAATGCACCCAGTTCAGCTCAGAAGCCTGATCTTTCCCATAAGAGTAGAGGGTATTGGGGAACATATTAATCTCTCAGAGCAGCAGGGAGCAGGGGCCTCACTCCCTGGATTCTCTAGGCACATGTTTTGGTGTAAACTCCTTTGAAGTAACATGAAGAGAGCACAGAGGGAGAGAAGGTATACATCTTTTATGTGCTTGTATATGCTGACTGTCTGCTCTATGTGTTCAGCTGCTTTGGATGTATTCATTGGCTTCCTAGATGTGGCTTCTGAAAATCACATATATATATATATATATATATATATATATATATATATATATATATATATATATATATATATGTCTATATTCTGAATCACTCAATAAAACATCAGGTTGTTTAATTTCACTACTACCCTATGAAGCTATGGTTACTATCATTATCATTATCCAGTTTTACACAGGAGGGAATTGAAGCATAAATAGTTAAATGTCCCAGAGCCAATATGTAAACCTTGTCTGGGCTCTTGGTGCTGTGCTATACTGTCATCATGATAGCCAGGACAGTCACTGCCTTTCACACTTCCAAATCCTGTGGCTTATTCTCCAATAGTCCAGTGGAAGCCTATATATGAGGAGGCCTACCCAATGAGACAGTGATGAACAACTAGCCCACCAAGATCAACCATGTGCTCTCTCCTGGAATTCAGAATTGATCCATGATGTGAGCAAATGATAAGGGGTGTGATGTAGAGTTAGTGTGAGTGTTGACATCCAGGTCATACACAGCCATGTGTGCCCCATATTCCTGGAGAAGAGGAAGCTGTGAACCTGCCCAAAAGAACAAAAGCATGGGTGCACTCCCAGGGCAGAACAGAGGCCAAAGACATCTTGTGGCACCCAGGAGATAAAGGCAGTATCTTCACTCCCTGATTCGAAATCTGAGAGCTCTGTGGTCTGGCCAAAAGTTGCTTCCTGTACTTGGATGGTCACTTAATTGATCATGTAAACAATTAATAATATTGACTAATTAAAGCAATCTTTGGCTAAAAGATGAACTACTTTACAAATGGAGATTGTTCCTAAACTAACATTACTAACTGAGGTTAAAATTATTGACAAATAATAATGATAATAATGGTTTCTTAAATGTTTACTGGGTAACAAGCACTGTGCTAATACTTTATATGTATTATTTCAGTTAATTCTCACGATAGTCCTATAAAGTAATTAGTATTAGTAATCCTATTTTTGAAAAGAGGACATTGGGATTAACAGAGGTTAAGGAATTCATTTCTTCATTTCACAAATATTTATTGTCTGCTATTTGTCAGTCACTCTTCCAGGACTTGGAATCTATCAACAAACAAAATAGGTCAAGATCCCTCTGCCCTCATGGAGATTATGTCCTACTGGGGTAATCAGAAAACAAACAATAACCATAAAAAATAAGTTAACTTGTATAGGATATTAGACAGTGAAAAGTTCTATGGAAATTAAATGAGATCTGGAGTGTCAGGATGGATGTGGGTGGTGGCTTGCCATTTCAAACAGCCAGATTAAGCTACACTTCATTAAGAGAGTGATATTTGACCAGAGGCTTAAAGGAGGTGAAGGAAAGGTAGGTACCATATGGTTATCTTGGAGAAGAGTATTCTAGGCAGAGGGAACACAAAATGCAAAGGCTCTGAGGCCCAGGATCAACAGCACACAGGCCAATGTGGATGGAATAGAAGGGATGATGGAAAGAGTGATAGGGAAGGGAGGGAGGCCAGAGAAACAATGGGACCAGATCTCAGGACGTTGAAGGCTGTCATAAAGACTTTTTATTCTGCGTGAAATGGTGACCTATCAGAGAGTTTTGGTCATACGAGTGACTTCATCTGACTTACTTATTTATTTATTTTTTTTTAAAGAAGATGTTGGGGGTAGGAGTTTATTTATTTATTTATTTTTGCTGTGTTGGATCTTCGTTTCTGTGCGAGGGCTTTCTCTAGTTGTGGCAAGCGGGGGCCACTCTTCATCGCAGTGTGCGGGCCTCTCACTATCGTGGCCGCTCTCGTTGTGGAGCACAGGCTCCAGAAGCGCAGGCTCAGTAGTTGTGGCTCACGAGCCTAGTTGCTCCGCGGCATGTGGGATCTTCCCAGACCAGGGCTCGAACCCATGTTCCCTGCATTAGCAGGCAGATTCTCAACCACTGTGCCACCAGGGAAGCCCCGACTTACTTCTTGAAAGGACTACTCTGGCCACTGTTACAAGAAAAGTCAAGACCCTAATCTTTAAGGACATATAAGTAAGTGGCAGATCCAGAATTCAAGCTTATTTTACTCCTAAGCATTACACTCTATTTCCTCTTTGGTTATAAATGTTCTAAAGCTATGAAGGGCTGTTTCAAATTAATTTTCCCTCGCTATGTTCTAGTATCTTTCTGCTTTGCTCCAACACAAGAAGCACCTGTAGACTTCTTCCCCTACTGAACCGTCATCAGAATATCAGTTAGTATTGATGATGCATGAGGTTCTTACTATTTGCCTGGTACTGAACTAAGTTTATAAATATATTGTCTCATTCGATCCCTACAACAAAACTGTGAGGCAATGGTACAATTGTGGTGCTGCTGTCCAGATGAGGACCTGAATCTTGGAGAGTTTCTTTGCTCACCCTGGCTCCCAGGGAACTCCCCTGCTTAAAGATTTCCCAGAAGACCTGCCTTGGGATAGGAATGGCCTTTCAAGCAACTTCTCACTGAGAAGTCTGCCAGCTTCTTAAGACCAGGAATCAAGTCATATGCTTCTCTTTATTAATCTCTGTTCCCAGGACAGTATCCTTCACATGGAAGAAGTCTAATATATATATTTGGGATGAGTGACTTATGTTAACAACAACTTTTAGCTTAGTTAAAATAGATCTTAGAAACACCAAGTATTTCCTTAGAAGGTAATTTTAATTCCATTAGAAGCCACAGAGGAATGCGTTCAATATGGAGTCCTTGGAAAGTATGGGTTAATGAAATATTGAGCAGGTAATGAATTTACATTTGCTGACCCATTTATTCATATTAGGGGGCCACTCTACCCTGTAGCATACTCTGCCACTCCCTTCCGTTATGAACCCAATCTGGGTCTCATTTTCATCACTTGTAAAATGGCACTGCTACTAAGGTTGCTGTAATCATTATGTGATCTAATGCATACAAAGCATTTGCACATCACCTGGTCTATAATAGCTGCTCAAGAAATGTTATCTTTTATTCCAGTACATGCTTAGAATTTCTTTTCTCAACCTAGGGTTGCTTGGGTGGATCTGAGTCAGACAGAACTAAAATCTGCTGGGAGACAGACAATCTACTACTGCTTAGGTCTTCAGAAATATGTGCTACAAAAACAGTGGTATATTGGTGAATGTTTAACAACTGGCCTTTAAAACAAGACAAAAACAAAAACGTAAGTGTAGTATTTGTCAGTTTCTATGGTGTAAATACTCCCACCCTGTCTGATTTCAAGTTATCGAGGTGATGTCACTCAACATGGAATTTGGAAGGTAAGGTACACAATTGGCTCTTACCAATGGGTTCCAGCTGTGTACCACTGTGGCTAATTTCCCACCAAGCTAAGCCTTCTCCTGGCTAGTTCAGAAGGTCCTATCACCCCAAGAAGAACCGAATCCACCTTTTCTCCACAGAGGTATTTATCTTTACTGCCTGTATAAACAAGGTGATTCTTATTTTCTTTTAGTGAGCACTTATAAAGTGTCCCAGTCTAAGCCCATTACACACCATAACTCATTTACCCAATAAACCTCCTTTGAGATAGATGTGATTTTTACCCCTATTTTGTGTAGAGAGAAACTGAGAGCCAGCGTGCTATTTCACAACTAACTTTCCAAGGGTCACACAGTCAGTAAACGGCAGAGCCAACATTCAAATGAAGTGGCCTGGCTATGAGTGCATTCTCCTATCTCCTCTGCTGGCTCAGACACAGAACTGTGGTGGACCCAATCCAGATCACTGCCCAGAAGAGAAGTCCAGAGAATCCTACTGGTCACTATCAAACCACTCCTCTGGGTTAGGAGCAGCCTAGCAGCTTTCTTGCTAAATGTTTCCTGCTTCTGAAAACCCCTTCTATTCTGGGTTGATCCCAAGCCAGTCAGCATTATCAGGAGCCTAGAAAGTTCCTCCCTCACTTCTCCTTTTGGTGCCAGCAGCCCAAGTGCTGCACCCTGATGAAGGGGTCTGGGGGCCTCGAACTGAGGCTCTTTGATGAATATCGCCCTTGCACCTCCCTGGAAGGTGCAATTGCAAAGTCTTCTTTACTCGCCTTTCATAGGCCGGAACAGAAACCCCTGCTACTTCTGGGACTAGGTTTCCAAAGGTTGTTCTGGCAGACGGAACACAACAGCTGCTCAGCAATGCAAGGATCAGGCATCCCCAGAGGAGGAGGATGTAGTAAGGCCTGGTGCCCTGTGCCAAGCCCAGCACCCACCAGCTGCCTCCCTCCCCCTCTTTCCATCAGAGCAGGAACAGCGTTAACCCTATCAGTACCAGCAGCCCAGGCTCAGAGCAGAGGCTGGGTTTCCCTGAGGCTACGCCGCCCAGGAACCCAGAGCCAGTGACTCCAACTTACCCACACGTTTTCACTCCATGATGGTTTGTTTTATTGTTCTGTCTTCCACTGTTGTGAAGCCACTCTGCTGAGCACTCTTTTCTCATCTTGCAAGTCTCAATACCTTTTAGCCTGCAAGTCAGAGCCATTTCATTGCAGTCTAACCAGTGAATTGTAATAGAGAGAAAACATACATTATAGCAAGTTAAGTGTATTCTAACATTTAGAGGAGTCTATAATGATTAGAAAGCCCCTTATTATGTCATTTCTCTCTCCTTGCACAGAGGCATTAGCATTCTTGGATACCACAAAGCATGAGAAAAAACACGGCGAGATTCCTGTTCCTCTGTACGCAGAGAAGGGAATGCTCATCCCAGATATTGATCCTATACCAGAAAGATGGGATAGAGATTTCTGGATTCCTACTCCGAGGACCTAACCCCGCATAAGCCATTTGGGGTGGGGCCTGGATCCATAAGGATACACACTAGGAGCTCTTAAACCAAACGGAAAAAAACACACAGACTCAGATAAAGCAGACAAATCCACATATGGGAAGGTCCTCCGTCCGGTTCCCAAGAGACAGGCTCCCTGAGGCCTTACAAATGTCGGAGCAGATTCCACTTGCACATTCTGAGTCGTGTAAACCTAGTGCTCAGTGTTACTCTAGGAAAAATGGAGTGGAGAGATGGAAACATTTTTGATTTGAAAGAGAGAAGACCCCCAAGCCCCGTCCCAACACACACACCAACACAATTGTGCTTCCCACATCATTTCATTGAGCTTTGCCCCCAGTGGGACTCAGCTGAGTTGGCAATTTGCACAGCCTCAATGGAGATGGCAGAGGGCTGGCCTGGAGCTGGTCTATAGAGAGAAGAGATGTGAGACTAAGTTACCTGGTGGGTGTGCGGGGGAGGCAAGGAAGGATAGAGACAGAAAACCAGGAACAGACAGAGCTATCGTCACGGAATTGTGTTTCTGCTTTTGTGAAGGCTGTGTTTACATAACCTTGATGAATACACATTCATGAACATAAGCAGTGGTGAACTCAAATAATGGTCAGCTCTTAGTTTTCTAAAATTAATTGCCATTTTTAATGTAAAAAAAATAAGGTTTATTCAGTATTAAAGGGAGATTTTTATAAAGAGAAAAATGTATAATCACACTGTCCTAATACAATAGCAATCTGATATCTGTGTCTTCTGTTGAGTTCATATATATATATATATGAACACATATTTTAAATAATTATAAATAAGATTTGTGTTCTATTTTTTGTTGTCTTTTTCTTTCATTTAACTTCAGAGTTCACATATTTTTTGGTGCTTAAAAGAGACTTCTGAGTGACCAGTTTTTAACTGACACAAAATTTTCCAGAGAGTGGAAATTCGGCCATTGACTAAATCACTCTCTGATTGTCAATTTTTTTAGGTTGTGTCCATGACACATATGTTCATTGTGAAGTCAAGTTTTGGGTTCTGGTGAATTATTTCCTTGGGATAAATGTCACTGAGAAGAATGACTGAATGAAGGAAAACTAATATTTTGTGGCTTCTGTTACATATTGTCATGTTGTTCTCCAGAAACATTTGCATTGGTTTTCAAAACAACATCACCATAAGAATGGACCAATCGCACAAAAATATTGCCAGCTCTGGAAGTCACTGATTTTTTTTAAAAAATTAGGCACATTTAAAATCTTTTCCAACCCTTAAGCTTTGTAATATCAAATGCAATAATAAGAACAATTAAAAAACAGCATTCATTATATGGAAAATAACTCCACTTGATTCTATAAATTCCAAAGAATCCCACCCAGACAATGCAATTTGGATCAATCTGGAAGGGGATGCTTGAAGCTGAAAAGTATCTTCCCTGCTGGAGTGAGATGTGATGCTGCTGGTTAAAAGACAACAGTTTAGTGTTGTTGAATGTGAGGTAGGCAGTTCTGAAGAGTTCTACTAAAACCACTTAATCTGAAGAGGCAAGGGTAATGCTATAAATGTGGAAATCCTTCCAGGAAATTAGTAGAGAAGCATCCCTCTGGCTGCTTGGGGTTGCTTTCTCAGTGGACTACGAGTCTGGCAAGACAGTGATGCTTAGGGTTTCAAGGATTCCTCTCCAGGATACCCTATATGTCATTACTGTGGCTGCTGCTTCTGCTGCTGTTAATAATAATAATAATTTTGAGGGTTTTTTCCCATGCTAAGCACTCTAGTGTAGATTATCTCATTTAGTCCTCATAGTGCTATTACACTCACAGTGTAATGAAAGAGAAGCATACCAGGCTTAAAATACTTCTCAGGGCCACACAGCTCATTTGTGGACACAAACTCAGGCCATCTGAATCCAGAGCCTTTGCTTGTTCTCCTCAATCACACTGTAGATCATCTCTTTCACTAAACTTTCATTTCACATCTCTTCCTTTCTCACATCCCTTCCCCAGAAATTTCTACAAATCTTCTTTGGTCAATATGCATATTGGGGTTCAGATGTAGGTGTCTTATATGTGTCCTCTACCTTTATTTTTAACCATGAGTTTAACCCTGACCTTGGGCATCTCAGATCTGTCTACCACCTGGACCCTCCTTCATTCTCTGGGACAGGTTTTGCCTCCTTTTTTTTTATTGTAATTTATTTGACTTGGGAGCCAAGTTGTAAGTTGAAAACTCTCACTGTCTCATCCAGAAAAATCACCAGATCCATTTGCAAAAGCAACAGTCCCAGTGGCTCACTCTACCATACCTGCTTTCTTCCCAATGACTTGCTCGTGGGACTGTCTCCCAAGACTCTCACCACAGATGCTATCACTGAAAGTAGCCAAGGGCACAGGTCCAGCTCAGACCCCACACTTCACCAATGCAGTCCACATAAGAATAGCTCCTGTTGTAGCACTAGCATTAGAGAAAACATTTATTCAACTTTCCTTCCATCCTCTGGCCATAGAGCATTACGCTGTATTTTTAGGAAAAGTTAAAAAAAAAAAAACACTTATCACACTCAGAAAGGTCTTGAATAAAGCCACCACAACTTATTTTGAATGAAAAGGTAAGGAAATATCATATAGAGCATGTCAAATGCCCCATATTTTTAGTTTGTTCATTTTCCAAAGGAATGAAAATGTAGAGATGTATAACATGAGGGCTAAAATTCAAAAGCCTCTGGAAGACACTAACTTTTCCCTCAACTGCTTATTTCAATCCAGATTACATGGAAATAACATTATAGTTTAAAAGATTTAAAAAATAACTGACTAGGTAATACTCTGGTTAATTAAGTGTTAATTAATTTATCAAGTATTTTTCAACATAGGGTCAGAGCATCAGAAATGCCTGGGTAGCTGGTTAAATGCTAATTACTTGCTTGATTCCAGGCTTACCACAACAGATTTATGGTATTGGGGCTTGGGAATTGCAGACTTAAAATTTCCCTTGGTTATTCTGATTTACTCTAAAGTTTGAGAACGGCTGCTCTAGCGCATCTACTCCATATTGCCAGGCTCAGATGAACCGGATGCAGACACAAGTTCTGGAAACAACCAAAGCTGACCTGGCATAGATTCCCCTCCTAAACTCTAGATAGATTTTCTCCTATCTTCCACATTTTCTATAGAATTCACATTTTCTATAGAATTCACTTAAGTCAGGAGAGCAATTAGGTAATTAGGTAATTAGGTATGACACAAAAGCCTTCAATTGTCTGAACCCATCGCTGAATAATGATTTTACAACGATCTAGAAACATCCATGATGGTCTCCTTCATTCAGGAAGAAAATGAAGGGATGCTGTGAATTTAGGCCAAACAGATAATTTTGATAGGGAATAAGGGCTATAATAGGATAATACAGTCTCAGCGGTTGGGGGGTGGGGGGAAGTTATGAGAACAAAGAAGACAAGAACAGGTGACAGGGGACTGGTCAGGGGTCTCTGGCAACCATCTGGGTGCAAGAGTGGTACCAGTGAGCATGGAGATCCATGGCTCCCCTCTGAGGATTTTTGCTCAATTTTCTAACTTTTGGAAGTTAGGGTGAGCCTCTTCACTCATTTCTGTTAATGGAATCTAACCAATTAATCAGTGGACATAAGGCCAATGTGAACCAAAATATATTATGAGCTAGTAAATCTGGGCATCCTTTCTCTCTCTCTCCAGTTTGAACTCAACTACTCAGTCCTAGGACAGTGCCTTAGCCCATTTGGGCTGCAGTAACTACTGCAGTAGACTGAGCGGTTCATTAACAACAGACATTTACTTCTCACAGTTATGGAGACTGGAAATCTGAGATCAGGATGCCAGTACAGTTGACTTCTAGTGAACATAGTTTTCTGGGTTTTACACTGACAACATCTCATATCCTCACATGGTGGTGAACAGAGAGGGGAAGCCACTCTTTTGCAACCCTTATAAGAACATTAATCCCATCCATGAGGGCTCTACCTTCATGACCCCATCTAATTCTAATTACCTCCCAAAGGCCCCACCTCTTAATCCATCCTATTTGGGGGGTCGGGTTTCTATATATAAATTTGGGGGTGATACAAACATTCAGTCTATGACAGGTGGGCAGTGGGAAATAACCGGATTCTTTTCAAGTAGAGTCACATCCAGCTTCACAAGGTCAGGCAGAACTGTGACCACGGTTTTTCATGGCCCCTATATCCATGCCCTTTGGATGTGTTCTCTCACAAGACTCTGGGCTTGGTCTTGTGTTAATCTTTGAGCAATAGAATATGTTGGAAGTGACAGAATGCCGGATCTGAGCTTCAAGAAGCCTTACACTCTCTTTCTACATGCTCTCAAAAGTGCTGCTACTTTGTGAAGAATTCTGAGCTACATGGCTGGAGGATGATAAAGCTTAAGGAGAAGAGTCCAGTTGTCCCATCAAAAGTCCTTCTAGACCAACCTCAGCCAGCTGAATTCCCAAACAAGGATAATGGTCCAGCCAAGATGAGCAGAGATTTGCCTTCCTGACCCACAGTGGACTACTGATGTATTAGTGAGTGGAAATGAAATCAGAAGGGCCACCTGGTTGACCAATGGACAGGTGAATGATAATAAATGCTATTGTTTTAAGCCACTGAGTTTCTGAGTGGTTTGTTACACTGCAATAGCTAACTGATACACTCCCAGAGATCTAAGATATCCAAGAGATATAGACCAAATAGAGAAAGACAAATATTGCCACTTTCATTGCTGTGACTTTGTAGCTTATTACTATGGCCCAATTCCCACCAGTTTCTCTCTAGTTTAATCAACAATAAGAAGAAGGTGAAGACATTGGAGATTGGAACCAAATATTCCTTCTGACTCTTCTTGAGTCTGGGTTTAAGGAAAAGCCTTACTTGGAGGAAGAATTTTTTTTTTCTGGGTACAAAAGTCACTCACCATACCCACATTCTAACCCTCTATATGGACCACTCCTCGAATAAGCCATTCTTTGGAATAAGGTTACCTGATGGTTGTGCCTTGGCTAGGACTGAAAAACTAATGTACAGAAATAATTACAAAGCAAAGCCAAGGAATGGACTTTTCATCTTATTTCTTTATTTCTCCCCTAAAACAGTACCCATAGTTAAGTGTAACAAAATATATATAAAAACAAGCTGTCAGACTTCTGACACAGTCAATGCCTGGAGGCAAATGTTTCTGCTAAACTTTTGATGGAGCCCTGGGGAGAGTAGGAAAGGGTCCCAAACCGGGAGGGATTGGCAGCTGGGCTGGGAGCGCAACTTAACTCTCCCTTCCCTTTTCACAAAGAGGGTTTTGTTTGGATTGTGCAGCATAGTGAGTGATTCCTCTAGAGCCAGGGGGATATGCCGTGTTCTGAGGGAACATCTGGACTGCCAGATCAAGCCAAGCTGAAACCCTATCCTGGCCAGAGCTGCCTCGATGAATCAGGTGTAGGTGTATTTTTCCAGGATGTTCCAAACCACATCTTACTCTGAGAAACAAGGTTTTGTCCATCGAAGCTTCATTCCAAGGGGCAAATGATCCTCCTAGGTTCCCATGAAGTGTGTGTTTACAAAGGCTTCCTGCCCAAAGAATCAAATCCAAAGACTGAAAGCATGGCTACCACACATCCTTCTTCAAAGTGTGTTAGGAATCCTCACCAACAAAATCTCTAGTCTCATCAGCAGACTTACCCCATACCATTCCCACTTTGTGTTTATAATGGAGTTTCAAAAAATTCATCCATCACCTTGAGCTGAAAGATTGCATTTTTAAATCTCCCCCCTTTTTTCTTCTTCCAAGGAAATTTCCCTTCACATTGTCAGGTTCTTCACTTCTTTTACTGCTTTCCTATTGTGCTATTGCTAATAGCAACACTCCTATTTTCAATACTCTTTTATTATAATATCTACCACAGACTCCAGGGATATAGTATATTATTATATTATAAACCTCAATATTTGCATTTAACTTATTTTACTTGATACTACTGACCAATTAGAAAGACTCTTAAATATCATTTCTGAATCTGATGGTGTCCTAATGAGATTGGTAGAGAAAATGTTATTATTTCCCATTATAAATGAGGAAACAGAGTCACAGACAGAGATGGATTTGGGATGACATTCCAGGGCCTGATGAATCTTAACAGTGGGTCATTACTGCTTAGGGGATGGTCAAGCAAGCAGGCAAGGACCAAGACCCATATGGTGGAAGAGAGCAACAAACAAGCTTACTATCATGCAGAACAGGGACGCACACTCACCAGCAAAGAGCTGCAGTCAGATGTTGAAGCACCAGGCTAAATGCAGATCAGAGACAAGGTAGGTAATCAAGCCTTCTTGCAAATTATAATAACTGATGTAAAACTTGTTTAGGAACTATAATTTGTGGGGAATACTTACCTATATAAAACTAAGTTTTACAAAACATGAGAACTTGGAAGTCAGAATATAGTAGTTTGGGGCATGCAGATTTCAAAATCAGATACTCTTAGGTATATGCATATCTGAGTAGGTCTATTAGCATCATGCTTCTTTTGCAACACATTCTATTAAATATCTGCTATTTGCCTCCACAGAATTACTTTCCAACTACTCATAGGGTCTTGAGGAAATTAACCTCTTTTTCATTCTCACCTTTATAATAAGATAAGAATGGACCCAATCCACAACTGTAGATATGGGTCCAGACTGATTTAAATCAATCACATTACTTTTTTTTTTTTCCGTTATCTCTGTAATTGGTTCAGAGATGAACATACAACCAAATCATGGCCAGTAGAATCCAAGGGGATACTTTGTGTGACTTCTGTGTTTTTTTTAACTTTTTAATTTCTTTATAAACTTGGTGGCTGGTTGTGTGCTAGGATTAAGAGATATTTATGGAGAGAAAACATGCTCTCTACTCTCAACATGCAAATACATAATTAGAATAACTAGCACTGCATCAGAGATATTGATGAATTGCATTGAAAGGAGACAGGGGAGACCTATCCTTAGTGTCTGTGTTTGAAGAAAAAATAAGAGAAGCATCAAAATGATCTTCAAAATGATGGCATGAGCCTCAGGGTTTTCTGGCTCCCCCTTGGCTTCAGCCACTTCTTTCCTGGATTTTCTGATGTATCAGGGAGTTTGGGTCTCTCCTTGGGTCTATGCCTCCAGAAATATCCATTTCTAATTAGGCCATATAATTTATGATCCAGACCTTGATTTGCTAATATGCAGATATTTGGGAGCCTAAGTGCAAAATCTTCTCATGAACTGACCAAATAATGTCTGTCCAAGGGATGAATACCAGGCAGGTTATTTTAACAACAAATGCAGGATTATTAAACAGAGAGAACTAAAAGGAATAAAAATGGAAATTGAGTTAGAAAAAATAATCAAATAATAAATTACTATGGAAATATGTGAAATCTTCTGGGAAATTTACTGAACTGACTTTAAACTTCAAGGACAGCAAATATGTATTGAATATCTACTAAGGGTCATGAACTGGTCAGTGATTCTTAAACTGGTACATAAACTGAGCTGGAAAGGAGACCCATGAAGGTTATTTTTTAATGGACATTGAAAACTCAGACCAAGATATTTACACTGAACCATATATTTACAAAGAACCTTTGCCACACGTTTGACACAGTCACCGATTCTGCATTTTCATCCATACTATACGATCACACCTGAAGTACAAGAAAAAGTTCATGGCTATTGAGGCATTCTTTTAATTTTACATATAATGTATTTCATGTGACATATTACATAGGAACATAATGTAAACTCGAGCTCGTTTTCCATGAGCTTATTGTTAAAACTCAAGTTGTGAAGTCAGTAATATCTAAATTAGCATCCTGGATATGTTAGTTACTAGGGAAGGAAAGTATTTTTAAACTTTCTATGCCTCTAAAATGGACAAATAATACCTAAATTTCAGTTATTAAAATAATTAAGACAGTTTCATATATACACACATTATATATATGAAATATATATACACATTATATATATAAAATACAATGCTTGGCACATAGTAGGAGCTCAATGAGAATTGAATGTGTAAGTGGACAGATGAATAAACGAATGATGAAAATAAATAAGACAGAGAAATGATGTATGAAGAGGTTTCTTTCTTTATTTATTTTGGGAAACCATTTTTCACCATGGAAAATGTTAGGTACATTGCAGGCATGAATAGATGTCTCAAAATTCATGGTATATCCTTAATTCTGGGTAATTTATTCTGTCTAATAAAAATTATACATTACAATTATCACAAAATATGATTTAAACTGTGTGTCATGCTATATTTTTTCATACTAATGAATTTATTTTTCAGGGTATAGTATGTGCGTGCATATAGTTTATTTACATATTTAAATATATTTTCTATATATAATCAGACCTTGAATTACTGTACCAGTTTTTAGCTGAATAGTTTATAGCCAAATTGTTTCTCCATATGTTAGCTATTTTTTATCTATGAGAGCGCCAATTTGCTTACACCCACTTTAAATTATTTCTTAGGCCAAAGGGTGTATCTTTGTCTTAACAGAAGTCTTTTAATAATTTACATAAAATTCATTGAGACTATTTAGTATGGCTTATGAAACTGGTGTTACTAATTTATAACAGTATGTCAAATACCTTTCTTTTATAAAATAATTGAATTCAATTATTAAACAGGTATTATGTAATATTAGCAGCAAAAGTTTAAAGCAATAAGCCCTGATGTCCCAACTGGTACTTTATTGGCTATGAGTCTCTAATATCTACTTTTATGTTAAGCTTCAAGCAAGAAGAAGAGGAGGAAGAAGACAGAATATTTCAGTGGTTCTTTACAATTTTACAAAGTGCTATTATGTCATCCTTCAAACCCATGAACCATTGTCTTGTGCCTCATAGATCATCCTTAGGAGCTATATGTAGTGTTCCCAGTTCCACAGAATCACTTTTTCTTAAGGTCTTGATGCACTTTTCTTAGTCCATCCCTACTTCAGGGGAAGACAACTTCTCAAGGTTTGGCAACAAGGAGGTCTTAAATCTCAGCTTTCTCTTGTCTGGAAACAGAACTCAAGATAAGAAGCAAAGTGACCGGTGTGATTGTTTTTCTCTAAGGAAGTTGAGTCATTTTTCTCATATATGGTGAAAAAAAGTTTTTATTATATTAACAGATATCACCATAACTTCTCTCAGGGGGGTAGTTATCCTTGTGAAAATATCTTCAAGAGCCAGTTTGGAGTGGATGAGACAGAGTGTGGTTGATAGATTGCAAATATAGTACAAATGATTCCCCTCCCTGCATCCACTCCCCTTGTAATGTGACTTTGCAGCTCCTCCCATTAAGAGGTGGGGCCTAGTGTCCACCATTAAATCTGAATTGATCTTGTGCTTTGCTTTGGCCAATAGGATATGGTGGAAGTGATACTCTAGCAGTCCTGAAGCTAGGCCTCAAGAAGCCTGGCTAATTTGTTCTCACTCTTGAAAACCTGCTCTGAATCAACCCAGGCAAGCATTCTGGGTGATGTCAGACATATGGCCCAAGCACCTTCATTTCCATAGTCACCAGTAATCCATGCAACTGAGGCCATTCTAGATCAAGCAACCCCTAGCTGACTGCAAATGCATGAGCAAAACCAGACAAGATCAGTGGAGCACAGGGACTTCCCTGGTGCAGTGGTTAGGAATCTGCCTGCCAGTGCAGGGGACACGAGTTCGATCCCTGGTCAGGGAAGATCCCACATGCTGCGGAGCAGCTAAGCCCATGTGCCACAACTACTGAGCCCACGAGCCACAACTACTGAGGCCCGTGTGCCTAGAGCCCGTGCTCCACAACAAGAGAAGCCACTGCATTGAGAAGTCCGCGCACCGCAACGAAGAGTAACTCCCGCTCACCGCAACTAGAGAAAGCCCGCGCACAGGAACGAAGACCCAATGCAGCCAAAAATAAATAAATAAATTAATTAATTAATTTTAAAAAAAAAGATCAGTGGAGCATTGCCCAGGTCAGTAGAACGACCGTGCTGATAAATAGACGAGTAAGCAACAGTGTTTATTTTTAATTCACTGAATTTAGCTGTGGTTTATTACTTGGCCGTAGCTAACACATACACCCACAAGCAGGAATATCAGCCAAGAATCAGGGCATAAAAGGCTGTGGGAAGCTGTTCTGCAAGAGCAAGAGGAACATACTTATGGCCCTCCATTCTTACAGGTTCCGCATCTGCGGATTCAACTTAACCACTGATTTTGTACTGTTTACCATCCATCAACCAACCACTGATTGTGTAGTGTTAACCCCCCGGCGGGAGGCTGAACCCGCGACTTGAGTGTCCGCGAATTTTGGTATCCAAGGGGCGTCTGACCCCAACCCCCTGTGGATACCGAGGAGTGACTATAGTGTTATTTTTAGTGCTGAGAGTGAGCTTCAAGGACAAATGGTGTGAAGGAAGTAGAGAAGGGATGAGAAGGGAGGAGGGGCAACAAGATGGAGTGCTATGTGGGATTGCCGGACGTTCCGTGGTGACAAGATAGCTAAAGGTAGTTAAGAATGGTGAGTTAGTTTGCTGCCAGGAAGTGAACTTCTAATTCATCTCGACTCAGACATCTAAGAAGTGATTTATGTAACACAGAGCAGCACATGAGTAGATAGAGATTCTGTTGTGGTTGTTTGTGAAAATTAGAGTGCGGATTGAGTATTTTTATTGGGTAAGGTGATATAAAGACAGAGCGCTTGGAGGTCAGAGGCTAGGATACTGAGTCAGCCATGGGAATGTAACGCTCCATTTCTGTCCCCTCTGGTGGAATTCACAAAAAACACTAAAGAGTGTTGGGACTTCCAGGGACTATTGAATCTGTAAGGTTGGAAGGAAGGAGGTTGAGACACGTTTAACTTCATCTCCAGTGGAACAGAGATCTGCAGCAGACATCTGAATAGCATTTCTCTCCTGTGAAGAGAATGTATCAAGACGAATTGAACACCTAAGCCTGTCTCATGTGATTCTCTGAACAACCGTACCAAGACATTATCAGTTATCCTTCCTGTATTTAAAAACAATCTGACTTTCAGAGATGGTTAAGAAATGTGTTGGAAAAAAAAAAAAAAAAAGAAATGTGTTGAATCTCAGGCAGCTGGTGAGTGATGTCATATTTTAAGTCCAGGATTGCTTGACTTCAGCCCAATAATCTTTCAATTCTACAACTGCCAGAAACATTTACATAAATCAGGAGTGGTATATCCACCAGCTGTTTTGTTTGTTGTTGCTGAAATTTAGATATAACACCTCCCTCAGCAACTGAAAATACCCTTAGCTACCTGTGATATTTAACAACTACCTTCCACAGAAACAGCTTTCAAAGGTTTCATCTTACACCATAGTGGGTTCATGAAAGCTTTTATCTGAGATGAGGCAACAGGAGGATTGCCCAGGCTGTGATCCTGGGTGACTGCCTGGGAGAGGTTGGTCAGGTATTGACCCTTGGGAAGTACTAAGGACACTAATTACCCAGATGGTTGAGCCATTTCTTTTACTGGAGCATGAAGTGTGGAATTAGCGCTAATACCCAATCTAGGAGACAGATACAAATATTCTGAAACTATGGTTTCCAACTTTTATTTGTTAGGGTTCACTGGAGGTTCCTTAGAGGCAACTGAGAATGGCAAGGGGATGAGTAAGTAATTTAATAATAAAAACATCAACAACTAATATTTGTGTAGCACCATGCCCTATTCTAAACATTTTGTGTATATTAACACATTTAATCCTTTTTTCATCTTTATATACTACGTGTGACATACACATATAACACTAGCCCCATTCTACAGATGAGGAAACTGGGTCACAGATTGTTAAGGAACTTATTCAAGTTTCTTGAATATAGTAAGTGGTCTGCCAGAATTCTTACACAGGCAACTTAGTTCTGTAGACCATGGCATATTTTTTTTTTCAGGCAGAGAAACATCTAACGAACACCTTCTAAGGTGCGTGTATGTGTGTGTGTGTGTGTGTGTGTGTGTGTGTGTGTGTGCGCGTGTATTGAACTATCGAGTCTCAAAGGGTGTATTCACAAAGCAACTTCAGTTCCCCCACAACTGCCCTTTCCAACCCATCCTCTGGGGCCAGGCTATTCCTCAACACTATATGAAGTCCAGGCAGACCACACAGCTTCCCTATTCCCTCTGAGATACGAAGAGGAACTCCAGACACTTGAGCCACATAAAACAGCCTCTGTTCAGAGACGAATAAGCCCAGTTCAGTGTAATCGTTGAATCTCTGAAGTTTACTCAAAGTTAAGCTCTCACATTTGTCCTACAGCAGTTTTGGAAATCCACTGCAGGGGAAGAGAGACTTCTTATTTCTTTGCTCTCCCAGCTCCCTCCATCCACTCTCATGCCCTGGTGTTGACTTCTGAACCTCCTGGTTGGGGCAGAAGATGGAAGAGAGATGAAAGGCTCGAAAGAGCCTTACTTGAAGAGCACTCTTATATATTTGGTTTCCTCTGGCCATGGTAGTTGTTTAAAATTAACTCTGTCTATTGGGGGGGTGTTTTTGTGTGGTTTTCACCTGCAGGTCCTTGATACAGCTTATATATTCCAGCTGGTCCTGTAAGGGGGCCTTTTAGCCTAGGGTTACTTCCACAGGGGTCCCTCAACTTGGATGGAATAAAAAGTATTTATGTACATATGTATGTATTTTCACTGATCTCTAACTGAAATTTGTCATGTCCATCAATTATAAATGTGCAAATTCTAATGGAAATTTAGCATTTCCTTCTATTTAGAATGTGGTTTTATTAGCAGTACTTGTGACTTTGTCACCAGTGAAGTCATAGAGAGCTTCATATTACACCGCAATTATGAAGATGTTTCAAAATGTTGTTTACACTTATCACTGTTTCAAAATTACTAAAATTATCGTAGCTGTTAGAACTTATACAGGATCCAGTTATTTAATGTGTTAAGAATTTTTGAATATTTTGATAACTCTGCTTAGATATAATTGGTTTCCTTTGCAAGTCTATGAATTTAATTTATGCACTTGAAAACAATAATCAAAGAAGAGGTCATCCATAGGCATAGACTGCTGGAAGGGTCTATAGCACAAAAATATACCATTGTGTTTTGAGTTCCCCCTCCATCATATATTCTCTCTGCTGTCGTCCTATCTCCCTTTCAAGCAGCCTTCTTGGGTAAAGTCCCTTTATGGTGATAAAGGCCAGTTCTCTTTCTCCTGCACACATGGCTGACATCACCTCCAGGGGAAACACTTACCAATGCTCCGCAGCGCTGCAGGTGATCCCTAACCACACCCTGTTCGTCTGCCGTTCAGGGTCTGCTAGTCAGCTGGTATGCACTAGGACAGCATACTGGGTGTGCGTGTGTTGAAGTGCTCCGGTAACAACACATAAATAACTTTTGCTCTGAGCACCTCCAAAACCCTCTACCAATGCCCTCACCTTCCCAGAACCCACTCAGGAATCTAAGAGTCAATACTTGGCAAAATGGGATCCTGCAGGAGCACACCCCAATTGCACACCTGATGTCCGTTCTCATTTGTCAGTGTGCATGCCTCACTGGTTGTTGAAACCCTTTGGAATATCAAACCTGTTCACTGTATCCTGGGAAAACAATCTAGTTCCTTAGTTGGGACATTCAGACCTCTCAGTAGACTTGAGGCAAGAAGGGAAGCCCACGTCCCCTCCCCATTTGTGGAATAGCAGGAGGGAAAATACTGCTATACATTTTCCCAAAGAAATTCGCTCTTTAATCTACCACCTCAACCTTCTTTTACCTTTCAGTCGACTTTTGAACCATATATATTGAGAGTCCATATTAAATTTTCATTCACTGAAATTACTGCTGACAGCCAATCTCCCTCCACCCTCTCCACCTATCTTCCCCCCCTTACACACACACACGCACACACACACACACCCCTCTACCTCTGCCTACTTAGGACTTTCCATAGGATTAGGCTCTCGAACTACAAAGTTTTCACCATCGACATTTAGAAAAGCCTCAAACCTGAAAGCAGAGAAAACTAATTGCCCAAGGCCTCCAATCTAAAAATAGAGTCTACTAATCCTGGACTGGCCAGCTTGTGTAGCCTGCAGTGTTTCCTGCACATATGGGGCTACCCTCATGCCTCTCCAGTGTCCACTTTCCCGGCGACCTGGCTGGCTCCCCACTGGCATAACTCTCAGTCCTTGCCTGATCCCTGTAACAAACTAGACACAAATAACAAGGCCAGAGCACCATGTGCTAATTTCCTGGGTGACCAGTCTTTCCCTCCTGTCCAAAAGAAGTCTACAGCCGGGAATAAAGAGAGGGAAGGCCCCTGCTTTATTTGTTTTTAATGTGTCCGCGTTTTGTTTTGTGGGTTTGACGCTGAGGCCACGGTCTCCTAGCCATGATCCTCATAACTCTATGGAATTTAACAGGATCTGCTTTCAGTGACTTCAACCAGGGTTTCCTTAGACAGTAAACAGGCACTTCTTAGCTTTTACACCACCACAGAAAATGAGATTTTACTCCTTGAGGAGACCAACAGCTCTCGGCCGCTGTTGAAAGGGCGCTTTGTTTGTTTGGCTGCAAGGCACCACGGCATGCAGCCCGAGCTTGTTTAAAGTTAGCTTCCCCCATAAATCACTTGCACAATGAAATGCCTGCCTCTGCCCTCTGACATATTTGTGTCTCTGTTTATCTTTAATGATGACATGGCTTTTTCTGTCTCCATTTGGCTCTCTACCCTCCATGCTCCTGAATACTAACTTCTGTGCCAAAAGTGCAAAATCTAAGTAATTGCAGGGGAGAAAGATTCCCCTTTCTACCCGCACACAAAGGTAGTGGGGAAACTGAGTTAGCCCTAGTGTCTTTCTGATACAAATTTCCCCTGCTCCACTTTGATCTGATTATTATATCCTGAAAGTGTTCCATTATAAAGGGGCAAGAGGGTACTTCTTTGTATGCATTTGCACAACTCAGCGAATGTACATTTAATTAAGATTTCTGTCTTCCATTACATGTAAATTTTACATAAAAAGGAAAAGAATTATAAACAAATAATAAACTCTTTCCAATAATATGCATGCAGAAGTATTTAGGAGGAAGTATACTAGTGTTCACAATTTACTTTGAAATGCTTCTACTTAAACTGTGATTAATTAATTTATGGATACAGGGATAGATATATGATAAAGGAAATACAGTAGTCCTCCCTTGTCTCAATTACCTGTGCTCATCCGTGGTCTGGAAATATTAAATGGAAAATTCCAGAAATAAAATGTTCATAAGTTTTAAATTGCACATTTTTCTGAGTAAGGTGATGAACTCTCACGCTGTCCTGCTCATCCTGCCCAGGACATGAATCTTCCCTTTGTCCAGCATATTCTGCCCATTAGTCACTTAGCAGTCTTCTTGGTTATCATCCGTGGTGCTTGGCTATCATCCGTGTGTTCAAGTAACCCTTATTTTACTTCAAAATGATTCCAAAGTGCAAAAGTCGTGATGCTGGCAATTTGGATATGCCAAAGAGAAGCCGTAAAGTGCTTTCTTTACATAAAAAGGTAAACGTTCTCAACTTTTTTCTCAGGAAAGAAAAAACTAGGATGTTGAGGTTGCTAAGATGTATAGTAAGAATGCATCTTATATCCGTGAAATTGTGAAGAAAAAGAAATTTGTGCTAGTTTTGCTGTTGCACCTCAAACTGCAAAAGTTACAGCCACAGTGCATTATAAGTGTTTAGTTAAGATAGAAAAGGCATTCAATTTGTACAATTAGATATTTTGAGAGAGAGTGCCATACCACATTCACATAACTTTTATTACACTATATTTTTAAATTTGTACTATTTTATTGGTAGTTGTTAATCTCTTACTGTGTCTAAATTATAAATTAAAGTTTATCGTAGGTATATATGTATAGGAAAAACATAGTGTAAATAGGTTTCAGGACTATCCATGGTTTTAGGCATCTACTGGGGGTCTTGGAACACATCCCCCATGGATAAAGGGAGGACTACTGCATAATAAAATGTTAATGATAAAATACAGGTGGTAGACATAAGGCTATTCATTGTGAAATTCTTTCAACTTTACTACATGCTTGAAATTTTTCATAATAAAATGTTAAACAAACAAAAACTCCCTTGGGGACCTAGGCTGAATCCTTGGGGGCACAAGAGAACTGCAACTTCCAAAATCCTGTCTTTAATCCAAATTTCATTTTTAAAAATCCATATTACTTTTATAAATAGAGTTAGACTTCAATAGTTTACAATAGCAAGGAGAAAAGGATCATTGACCCTGTGAAAAGTCTAAAATACAGAATATTCTAAGAAGCGCATTTACTAGTTAGACATGTAGGCATCTTTTTCAATTTAAAATGACATCTGAGCGGGAGAAGTTCTTAACTAACTCTTCAATCCATCACGTAAAACACAAATGAAGAACAGCAAAGATCACACCAAGACCAAAATGCATGTAAGAGAAATTCAAAGACATAATTCAAATGGGCCTGGGGTGAGAAACTCCAAAAGTAGTGGACCTTTAGTTACCTCTATGAAACAGAAAACTTACTCAGAAAAAACTGAATAAAGAGAAAATTTGGGAATTCCTCTCTACTCTTTGAATGGTACCTTTTTGAGGCCAACAGAGTATTTCTATTTCCTTATCACAAGTTTTGGAGACTTCAGCTTCCAGAAACCAATTGGAGAGTTAGGAAAGGAGAGCTTATTACTGTGGCACCCTGAATAAGTGCACTGCTTTGGCAGGAAAGTAGACAGGAAAACTCATGGTAGCAGTACATATTAGAATAGTAGTTTGTCATGTATTTACCTCTTTAGAGTATCAGTTGTTGTTGAAGAAGCTAACTCAGTGCAGCAGCACTCAATTATATGAGTACTGGTTAGATATTGAAAATCAGTCTAGATATTGTGCAATCAACTTGCCCTCTGGGGCAGGGAAGTATACTCCCATGGAAGAGAGCCGGGATGTGAACAATAAATTAATCTACCACAAGAGCCAGAGGAGTTTTTCTACAGATGGGGATTAGGTATCCCATTTGTTGACAATCACCAGATCTTGATAAATTTCCTCTCATTCAGAAATGAGTAAACTGAAAAACATGTTTAAAGTGTAGAATTGGATATAAGAATATGTCTACAAAATAACCTATATAGAAAGAGATGAACTGAGATGTGGAAAAGTAGAAGGAAGAGAGAAGGGACAATTTCAAAGAACATGACAACAAAGTCTGCATCCGAGTCAGTGAAGAACAGAATCAACACGATTTGAACTTAAGATGTGGACATGAAGTACAGTTTGAGTAGTCCTCTAAGAATACAGATGGAAAAGCCAAAAGGAGAGAGATATAAAAAGTATACAAATTGTAGACTTAAATATATTCCTGAGGAAGTACCCAAACAGTTGGAAAGGAAACAAAAATAAAATCAGAGAAAATAGAGTATGTCACCAAGGAGTTCATAACATTTCAGGGAAGTCAATGAAAGAGGTCCAAATGTGATTTTATGCACACTAACTATGATGCAAAATGGGTCAAAGATAAAGGAAATGAAGATTAGAGAGTTAAGGTGACTTGATCAAAGTCAAAAGCTAGAATGGGCTCTCAGGAACTTATTCTATACAGCTTTATTTTAAGAATCATAAATCAGGAATATCAAGGCTGTTCTATTATTTGGAAAGGCTAAAGTGACAATTCCGAGACTCAACTGCTCAGAGTTGTCACCTCTCTCTGAAGTTCATTGCTTTTTAATGTTCTTGCCCCATTACCAGGGAACAACTAAATAACTTCCTTTGCTCTGTTGAGTCATCCATTTGTCTTTACAACAAACACTAATGTTGCACAGCCTTATTGGACACTTTAATAAAGGCCTCTGATTTAAAAAGTCCAGTGGTAATGATAAACAATTTCAACATAAAATGTGAAGGACAGTGTTTAATTATTGAGAGAAACAAAGAAATAGAAAGATTGAGAGAAAGAATCCACAATAAATTATTGTTTGTTTTATATAGTATTTTTCTTTATAATTTACACATATATTCTTCTCTTTGTTCTTATTTCTTCTTGCATCTCTCACCTTCTATCTGGGATCATTTAATAATTTCTATCAGCAGCATCTATTAGTGCTAAATGGTCTTTGTATTTTTTTTCTCTTAAAATGCCTTTGTTTTACCTTTATTCTTGAAAGATATGTTCTCTGAGTATGGAGTTCTAGGATGGGCGTTATTTTCTTTTCACTTTTTTTTGCTTCCATTTTGAATATATCTTTTCACTTTTCACTTTTTTTTGCTTCCATTTTAGCTGTTGGAACATTGAATATATCTTTTATATTGAATATATCTTTTCACTTTTTTTTGCTTCCATTTTAGCTGTTGTGAAGTCAACTCTCAGTCAACATGCTATTTATTTGAAGGTAATCTCTCTTTTTTTCTCCACCTCCTCATGAAAATGTTTGTCTTTGGTTTTCTTTGGAATCACTATGGCATGCCTAGGAGATTTCTTTTTAATTCCTACTTGAGATTGCATGGATTTCTTGAATTTTTGGATTAGTGTTCTTCAACAGTTTTGAAACCTTTTGAACCATTCTCTCTTCAGACATAACCTCAGCTTCCTTTTCTATCTCTTTTGCTCTGGTACTCATATTACGTATATGTTTTACTTTCTATATGTACACTCTATATCAGCACTGTTCAATACATTCGCCTTTAGCACAAATGGCTATATAAATTTAAATTTAACTAAAATTAACCATAATTAAAATGTCAGTTCTTCAGTCTCAATAGACACATTTCAACTACTGAAGAGCCACATGTGTCTAGTGGTTACTGTATTAGACATCACAGACATGCAACAGTTGTATCACTGAAGAAGTTTCTGTTGGACATCACTGCTCTATATCTATTGTCTGTGTTTCTATATTTTCTACCTTTTGTTTTCTTTCCACATCTCATTTTGCAAATACTTCTGACTTATCTTCTTATTTAATGATTCTGTATCCAACTCTGCCTAACCTGCTGTTAAATTTATTCATTTAGTTATGTTCTTTTATAATTTTAGAATGCATATTTGTTTCTTTTATGAATCTATGGTGTCACTTTTATGGTGTCTAGTTCTCTGCTAACATTTTAAAGCTTGACTTTTTCTATCATAGTGAGCAGGGTTGTTATATAATCTGACTGGTAATTCTATTATTTGGACGTTACTGAGTCTTTCCCTACACTGCCTTGTTTTTGCTATTTTTCTTCTCTTATGGTACTTCCTGTATCTGGTTATCTCTGATTGTTTGCTGAGCATTGTTTTGAAAACTGACTTTTAGTAATAATTTGAGATTTGATTAATGTTGTCTTCCTGCACCAAAGATTTTTATTTTCTTTTTCCAGAATCTAGGGCATACAATTTTTGGCCATTTTAATCCAGTTTAATGCTTGATGCTTTCTGGAGAGTAGAATGATGCAAAGCTCTCACCTTTACTACCTGGCTATAGCCCTTAGAGTTTCAGCCCAAAGTGGCAGAGGTTTACCAAATCCAGACTCTTGATAGAATCTGCATTCAGACTTTTTATCTCTTCAACAAATAGCCCAAGCTGTCAGTTAACGCCCTGGATCTTCATATGATGAGGGGAAAAGCAGCATCTACTGCTAGACTCCATCTCTGGATTCCCCAACTCTAACAGAACTCTTCCAGATAACTCATTATCTTGTTAGCTCTTTGATGCTCTTAAAACATGATATTTATAATTTACTCAGCTATTTTACTTTTCCTCAGGAATAAAAAATATGTCCTAATGACTTAGTCCATCACTACTGTAAATTAAATTACCTATCATTATTTTAAAATTTTTTGTCTCTGGGGTATAGTGATCAATACCAGAATCTCACCTATGTTTCTCCAATTTAGTTTAGGGATGTTATATGAATACAGGATGTTGTGTTTTCCAAATATTTCACTGAGATTATCTATATTTATTAAAGGTCTATTGGAGACTTTTATATTTTCGCATTTATGCATTTGTTCAAGCCTCTGGCATTCACTGAGTACCTACTCTGACCATAACTCTGATGTGCACTGGAAGTACAGTGATGAACTAGGCATGAAATATATATTCTAAAGGGAAAGACAGACATAAAGTATAAACTGATTAATGAATAAAATAATACCACATGGTGGTATTATGAGGAAGAGTGAAAAGATTGTAAAATTGAGAGAGAAGATAGAGGAGAGTGGGTGTGGGACCCACTTTAGATGATATTGTCAGGAAAGTCCTCCCTGAAATGATGTTTAAGGTTAAACCTGATGAACGAGAAAGAACAGCAATGAGTAGAATGGATGGGAATCATGTAAAGGGACTCAAAGTTTGGAAATGGTAAAAGAGGACATTGTAGCAGTCAGCAGGAGCCTGACAATAAGGCTATTGTATGTATGCTTCTACAGAAAGCAGATTACATGGCCATGACTGCTTTCTGTAGCTCTATAAATGGGCTTTGTGGCTTACTATCCCCATCCATAAACAAGTCATATAGTAACATTAACGAATTTTCTGTAGGTGCACAAACCTGTAGATCCTCATTTCCTAGGAAAGAAGGCAGGAGTAAATATCGTAAAAAATTAATAATCATAAGCAAGCAACAACTACACAGTGGGTATTTAGTTCTGAATCTCCAACTAATTATTTTGGGAAATTGAGAAAGTCCTTCTATTTTCTCAGGAGGCACGTCCTACTGGCTAACATATTTTAGTGCAGTTTCTCTATTTTGTTACTGTCTATTGATTGCCTAGGAAGGTTTTATAAGATATGGTGTCCTTGATTGCAGGGCATTTGGTTTCCTAAGGATTTTTATCTTACTCAGTAACATGCAAAATTTCCCTAAATTCCAAAAATTTTATACCCAATATAATTTAGAAGTGCTGTCATATACCTATGAAATGAAAATGGAGTAGTGTACTGTGCAAAGATTTTAATAAATACCCAAGGAAAACGTCTTGTCAGGTATGGTTTTGGAGTCTTTCTCTTAAAAGCACAGGTATAATAACAAAAGTACAGCACATCAACATTTGTGCAATGAAAATAAATTGGTACATAGAGGGAAATTCATAACTTTAATGCATATTTTTGAATATAAAAGAAATGACCAATTAACAATCTAAGCATTGAACTCAAGGAGTTGAAAATAAAAGCAGAAAATTCTCCCCCAAAATATACAGAAGCTACTAATAACAGAAGATCAGAAAATGAGGAAATGCAAAATAATAAAACAATGGAGAAAAGTACCCAAAGTACCAAAAGTTTATTCTTTGGAAGTTTATTCTTTGGAATTACTAATAAAACAGACAACCTCCTGGAAGACTGTCCAAAAAAGGAGAAAAGATGCAAAAAAGAAACATAAGGAATTTACACAAATAAGAAATACAAGAGAATTATTTGAAATATGACATAACCACACACATGCAATAAATTGACATTATATGAGAAATTTTTTATAATACTTAAATAAACACTAGCATTTACTTAAGAAAAATATGAATTCTAAAGTACTGATAATTAATGAATTTGTACCTTTTCATCCTACCCAAGTTGTTTTATGAGTGGCTAACTAAACTATCAAGGGCTCATCCACCAGAGGCCAGACAGCAGAAACAAGAAGAACTACAATCCCACAGCCTGTGGAACGAAAACCACATTCACAGAAAGACAAAATGGAAAGGCAGAGGAATATGTACCAGATGAAGGAACAAGATAAAACCCCAGAAAAACAACTAAATGAAATGGAGATAGACAACCTTCCAGAAAACAGAATTCAGAATAACGTTAGGGAAGATGATCTAGGACCTCAGAAATAGAATGGAGGCAAAGATCGAGAAGATGCAAGAAATGTTTAACAAAGACGTAGAAGAATTAAAGAATAAACACCTAGAAGAATTAAAGAACAAACAAAGAGAGATGAACAATACAATAACTGAAGTGAAAAATACACTAGAAGGAATCAATAGCAGAATAACTGAGGCAGAAGAATGGATAAGTGACCTGGAAAACAGAATGGTGTAATTCACTGCCACAGAACAGAATAAAGAAAAAAGAATGGAAAGAAATGAAGACAGCCTAAGAGTCATCCAGGACAACATTAAACACACCAAATTCCCATTACAGGGGCCCCAGAAGGAGAAAAGAGAGAGAAAGTACTTGAGAAAATATTTGAAGAGATTATAGTTGAAAACTTCTCTAACATTGGAAAGGAAATAGCTATCCAAGTCCAGGAAGCGCAGAGAGTCCCAAGCAGGATAAACACAAGGAGAAACACACCAAGACACATAGTAATCAAATTGACAAAATTTAAAGGCAAAGAAAAATTATTAAAAGCAACAAGGGAAAAATGACAATTAACATACAAGGGAACTCCCATAAGGTTAAGAGTTGATTTCTCAGCAGAAACTCTACAAGCCAGAAGGGAGTGGCAAGATATATTTAAAGTGATAAAAGGGAAGATACTACAACCAAGATTACTCTATCCAGCAGGGATCTCATTCAGATTCAATGGAGAAATCAAAAGCTTTACAGACAAGCAAAAGCTAAGAGAATTCAGCATCAGCAAACCAGCTCTACAACAAATGCTAAAGGAACTTCTCTAAGTGGGAAACACAAAAGAAGAAAAGGACCTACAAAAACAAAGCCATTACATTTGAGCAAATGGTAATAGGAACATATATATCGATTATTAACTTAAATGTGAATGGATTAAATGCTCCAACCAAAAGACACAGCCTTGCTGAATGGATACAAAAACAAGACCCATATATATGCTGTCTACAAGAGACCCACTTCACACATAGGGACACATACAGACTGAAAGTGAGGGGATGGAAATAGTTATTCCATGCAAATGGAAATGAAAAGAAAGCAGGAGTAGCAATACTCATATCAGATAAAATAGACTTTAACCTAAAGAATGTTACAAGAGACAAGGAAGTACACTACATAATGATCAAGGGATCAATCCAAGAAGAAGATATAACAATCATAAATATATAAACACCCAACATAGGAGCACCTCAATACACAAGGCAATTGCTAACAGCTATAAAAGAGGAAATCAACAGTAACACAATAATAGTGGGGGACTTTAACACCTCAGTTACACCAATGAACAGATCATCCAAACAGAAAATTAATAAGGAAACACAAGCCTTAAGTGACACAAGAGACCAGATAGATTTAATTGATATTTAAAAGACACTCCACCCAAAAACAGCAGGTTGCACATTCTTCTCAAGTGCTCATGGAACATTCTCCAGGATAGATCACATCCTGGGTCACAAATCAAGCCTCAGTAAATTTAAGAAAATTGAAATCATATCAAGCATATTTTCTGACCAAAATTCTAAGAGAGTAGAAATCAATTACAGGGAAAAACACAAACACATGAAGGCTAAACAATACGTTATTAAATAACCAGGAGATCACTGAAGAAATCAAAGAGGAAATCACAAAATACCTAGAGAAAATTTACAATGGAAACACGATTATCCAAAACCTATGGGATGCAGCAAAAGCAATTCTAAGAGGGAAGTTTATAGCAATACAATCCTACCTCAATAAACAAGAAAAATCTCAAACAATCTAATCTCACACCTAAAGGAACTGGAGAAAGAAGAGCAAACAAAACCCAGTGTTAGTAGAAAGAAAGAAATCACAAAGGTCAGAGCAGAAATAAATGAAATAGAAATGAAAGGAAACAAGAGCAAAGATCAATAAAACTAAAAGCTGGTTCTTTGAGAACTTAAACAAGATTGATAAACCTTTAGCCAGACTCATCAAGAAAAAGAGGGAAAGGATTCAAATCAATAAAATTTGAAATGAAAAAGGAGAAGTTACAACAGACACCGCAGAAATACAAAGTATCCTAAGAGATTACTACAAACAACTCTATGCCAATAAAATGGACAACCTGGAAGAAATGGACAAATTCTTAGAAACGTATAACCTTCCAAGACTGAACCAGGAAGAAATAGAAAATATGAACAGACCAATCACAAGTAATGAAATTGAAACTGTGATTAAAAATCTTCCAACAAACAAAAGTCCAGGACCAGATGGCTTCACAGGTGAATTCTATCGAACATTTAGAGAAGAGCTAACACACATCCTTCTCTAACTCCTCCAAAAAACTGCAGAGGAAGGAACACTCCCAAACTCATTCTGTGAGGCCACCATCACCCTGATACCAAAACCAGACAAAGATACTACAAAAAAAAAAAAAAAAAAAAAGGAAAATTACAGACCAATGTCACTGATGAATATAGATGCAAAAATCCTCAACAAAATACTAGCAAATGGAATCCAACAACACATTAAAAGGATCATGCACCATGATCAAGTGGGATTTATCCCAGGGATGCAAGGATTCTTCAATATATGCAAATCAATCGATGTGATACACCATATTAACAAATTGAAGAATAAAAACCATATAATCACCTCAATAGATGCAGAAAAAGCCTTTGACAAAATTCAACACCCATTTATGATAAAAACTCACCAGAAAGTGGGCATAGAGGGAACCTACCTCAACATAATAAAGGCCATATATGACAAACCCACAGCAAATATCAATCTCAATGGGGGAAAACTGAAAGCATTTCCTCTAAGATCAGGAACAAAACAAGGATGTCCACTCTCGCCAGTATTATTCAACATAGTTTTGGATGTCCTGGCCATGGCAATCAGAGAAGAAAAAGAAATAAAAGGAATACAAATAGGAAAAGAAGAAATAAAACTGTCACTGTTTGCAGATGACATGATACTATATAGAGAGAATCCTAAAGATGCCAGCAGAAAACTACTAGAGCTAATCAATGAATTTGGTAAAATTGCAGGATACAAAATTAATGCACGGAAATCTCTTGCATTCCTATACACTGACAACAAAAGATCAGAAATAGAAATTAAGGAAACCATCCCATTCACCATTGCAACAGGAAGAATAAAATACCTAGGAATAAACCTACCTAAGGAGGTTAAAGACGTGTACTCAGAATACTATAAGACACTGATGAAAGAAATCAAAGATGATACAAACAGATGGAGAGATATACCATGTTGTGGATGGAAAGAATCAATATTGTGAAAATGACTATACTACCCAAAGCAATCTACAGATTCATTGCAATCCCTATCAAATTACCAATGGCATTTTTATAGAACTAGAACAAAAAATCTTAAAATTTGTATGGAGACACAAAATACCCCAAATAGCCAAAGCAATCTTGAGGCAAAAAAAAAGGAACTGGAAGAATCAGACTCCCTGACTTCAGAGTATACTACAAAGGTACAGTAATCAAGACAATATGGTACTGGCACAAAAACAGAACTATAGCTCAATGGAACAGGACACAAAGCCCAGAGATAAACCCACGCACCTATGGTCAACTAATCTATGACAAAGGAGGCAAGGATATACAATGGAGAAAAGACAGTCTCTTCAATAAGTGGTGCTGGGAAAACTGGACAGCTACATGTGAAAGAATGATATTAGAACACTTCCTAACACCATACACAATAAAAACCTCAAAATGGATTAAAGGCCTATATGTAAGACTGGACACTATAAAACCTTAGAGGAAAACATAGGAAGAACCCTCTTTGACATAAATCACAGCAAGATCTTTTTTGATCCACCTCCTAGAGTAATGCAAATAAAAACACAAATAAACAAATGGGACCTAATGAAACTTAAAAGTTTTTGCGCAACAAAGGAAACCATAAGCAAGACAAAAAGACAACCCCCTCAGAATGGGAGAAAATATTTGCAGATGAATCAACAAACAAAGGATTAATTTCCAAAATGTATAAACATCTCATGCAGCTCAATGTTAAAAAAACAAATAACCCAATCCAAAAATGGGTTGAAGATCTAAATAGACATTTCTCCAAAGAAGATCTACAGATGACCAAGAAGCACATGAAAAGCTGCTCAACATCACTAATTAGTAGAGAAATGCAAATCAAAACTACAATTGGGTATCACCTCACACTGGTTAGAATGGGCATCATCAGAAAATCTACAAACAAAAAATGCTGGAGAGGGAGAAAAGGGAACCCTCTTGCACTGTTGGTGGGAATGTAAATATATATAGCCACTATGGAGAACAGTATAGAGGTTCCTTAAAAAAACTAAAAATAGAATTACCATATGACCCAGCAATCCCACTACTGGGCACATACCCAGAGAAAACCATAATTCAAAAAGACACGTGCACCCCAATGTTCATTGTAGCACTATTTACAATAGCCAGGTCATGGAAGCAACCAAAATGCCCATCGACAGAGTAATGGATAAAGAAAATGTGGTACATATATACAGTGGAATATCACTCAGCCATAAAAAGGAACAAAATTGGGTCATTTTTAGAGATGTGGATGGACCTAAAGACTGTCATACAGAGTGAAGTAAGTCAGAAAGAGAAAAACAAATAATCGTATATTAACGCATATATGTGGAATCTAGAAAAATGATACAGTTGAACTGGTTTGCAGGGCAGAAATAGAGACACAGATGTAGAGAACAAACATATGCACACCAAGGGGGGAAGGTGGTGGGTGGGCTGAATTAGGAGATTGGGACTGACATATATACACTAATATGTATAAAATAGATAACTAATAAAACCCTGCTGTATAAAAAGATAAGTAAAATTCAAAAAATTTTAAAAGAGGGAAACAAAAAAATAATCAAGGAACAAAAATTCTTATTTTCTAAAATTATTTCAGAGAATAAAAAGTAATGTTGTCTAACTATATATATATATATATATATATATATATATATATCCATCAGTCAATATTCTAAATTAATGATATTTTTCACATCCATCAAACTCACACAAATTAAATTTCTAACACCAGCAAGTGCCACTGAAGTTACAGGGGACCTATATATTTTTGCATTGTCAGTAGGAGTGTAATTGGTACAACTCTTTTGGGGAGCTATCTGGTAATATCTAGTAAAGTTGAAGATGCACCTCTCCTATGAATCAGCAAGTTTACTTGTAGGTATGTATCATAGAAAATCCACAGAAGGATATATTCATTGAAGAATTAATGTAATAAAGAATAATGAAAACAATGTAAATGCCCAGTAATAATGGAATGGATTGATAAGTTGTGTGTATTCATACAACAAAATACTATATAACTGTTACAAGTAATGTGCTTTTCCTGTATGACTTAACATTCGTGAATTCCAAAAACACAACATCAAATGAATAAACCAAGGTGCAAGAGAAGTATACCATTAGAACAAATTTTTAAAACATACAAAATAATACAGTATACTGTTAATATATATGTAGAAGATATACACAGCATATTTATTTTTAAAATGTATAGGAAAGATACACATCACCTGTAGAAGAGCAATTGCCTTCTGGGAGGGAGAGTAGAAAATGAGATCAAGAAAGTGCACAATGGGGGCCTGCAGTCTGTCTGAAAAATATTTATATCTTTAAAATTTATTTGAAGCAACTAAGGCTGAATAAAAGCATTTTCACATCTGGGTGGAGGGTGTCTATTAAATGTAATATTAGACCCTATTTAATAGCGTAACTGTGAAGACTGAGTGAGTTAATGCACTTAAAGGGCTTATAGAACAGGGTATGTTTTCTACATCATCACTATGTGTCGATTGTTTATAATTATTCACTAGAGACTGTGAATTTCTAGACAGCAGAGCTCACTTAACTTTATCGCCATGTCCTTTATGCACAGCACAGAATCTAGCACAGAGGAGAGGTTCAGTAAACTGGTTGAATACACACATCTTAGATTCCTCTCTTCATCCCAGTTCCCCAGTGGTCCTCACCTACATGTGAGCACCTATGATAATAGATTGTCATAAACTACTGGTAAAAATTTTAAGTCTTAGTATTTAACTCTTACAACCAATTCCATATGTGACCTGATTTATGGTTTCAAGGCAAGCGATTACTTTTAAGTAACCAACCAGCAGAGTTTATATAAGTCTTGAGATTCTTGGAAGAAGGTTGATTACATAAATGCCAACTACATTAGTATTGATTTCTCAAGGAATGAAAAAACATCAGCTGAATTGACTATTATTCCTTCTACTCTTTACCATTGCAAGAACTTTGTAGGGATCAGGATTTCAAAGCTATTTTAAAAAATCATCATATATAAAGCATTCCTTAGTATATAAGGCCTTAAGGAGGAGAAATGGGCCTTGACTGACTTCACCCACGTGCTGAACTCCATAAATATTATATAGTTAACACACGGTCCAGATACTTTCACAGGGTTCAGGAAAGAACAACTTTTGTTTATGGTGAGTTTTCTTATTTGTTGAATATAAAGTACCAATTAAAGTGTAATCAGAATAGCTGTTTGAGTTTTTGGCAGCATATCAGAAGGAGTTACGGAAAGCATGGCCTTTTCAATGATAGATATGAATTTGCAGAGGTCATGCTATGGTCTGGACAGGGCACATCTGGCATGATTTCAAACCATAAATGCACTCGAATCTAGTGTAATGAATTATATCCCAGGGCCCAGATCCTGATGGCCTTAGGAATGATTTCTTCATTCCCAAGGCAGTTCTGATTTTTAGAATACTTTGCCTGGAACCCAAACTCTGCATGCTCAGGAGACCCCCTCAGGTCTAGAATGGCTAAGACGTTGGGGCATCTTATTTTACCATTGCCACTGTCCACTTCTTTGTAGATTTTGATTTGGAGAACTGCTCAACCCATTGGAACCTGAAGCCTGTCTCCCTCCATCCCTAGATTAACTTATCTTGTCATAAGTTTCCATAGAATTGAGTTCCTTATCTTCTGAGCTTTTATCAGTTTGTGATTATGCACCAAGGGAATGTCTGAAAACTTAAGAAATGATGGTAGGGAGGAACTGAAGGGCATTACGCAAATGTAAAGATAAGAAGTGGTAAATAAGTAGAAGAAGAAAAAGCAACAAGACCAGTGAGCATTGGTAACATAAACATGAGGTAGGAACGGCATCAATAGGCTCTCGGAGAGAAAAACTGAATGGGACTAGCAGTCACTTTAGAGTCTCAGTTAAAATCTAAAGAGAGAAACCTGACCCAGGCTAAAGGTATAGTCAGTGACTAGCTCAAGTTGTAACAGCTTCCAAAAACCAAAAACATGCACTTGACCTTGCAACTAGGATTGCATATGGCACCCGGCCAAAACCCGCCAGCCTCTCCAGGGCAAAGAGTGACAGCTTTGCTGCCCTGCAGCTGAAGCAGGTTGGAGCCCATATTAAACTGTGCCAAGTAGGGTCTGCCACTAAGCTGAACACCTGTAATTTACCCATCTGTGTCCCTCAAGTCCTCACCCCAAAGTAAATTGATTCTGAGCTCTAACAGCTGTCTGGGGGACTCTGATGTGCTGTTCACAGAAGGAAAGGCTTTGGGAGATGACAAAAACTGTGGGTTGTGTTTTCAAGGTCAGAACCCAAAGAGAGGAATTTCTTTGATTCTTTCATGTGTGGAGATGACAAAAGTGGCTCTGGGTGGGATCCATAATTTTCAGATCATTTGAGTACCTACTAGACGTTAGTGATGAAAAAGGGGAAAGTCTGGGCAATGATAGTCCCTTTCACCTAGGAGTATAAAAGAGCAGGGAGAAATGGGGTACAAACTTGAGAAATGAATGTCATATGCAGTGTCTCTGTGAAGGTAAGGGAGTGTCAGGAATGTTGTAAATGTGTATTCACTAAAGGTCTACCATGTTCATAGCGATGATAGAAAACCAGATGTGTACTTCCTGGTAGCAATAAATTCGAGATTATTTGGAAGGGAGGAAAGGAAAATACATGTACTTATCACCTACTATAATCTTAGATGCAAAGTACATATAACAGAAGCCTCTTGCCAACATCTGCAAGCACTGATATTTTCAATTACAAATAAGTGAAACAATTGTATTCTGTATAGGTTATATTTTAAAGCAAACAGAATCTCAAAGGCTGAATAGCTGAGACTCCTTGTGATTTCAGCCATAATCACATTTTTTTTTCTTTTCAAGCTTATATACTTTTTCATTTCTTGATTTTTAAGTACTTTGAGTACAAGTCCTTTTTTATTGATTTATTGATTCTTATTTACTTTTCAGATAACAATTTATTTGCTGTTACTAAAGTAAGAAATCTTTATTCATTTATTCTTTCATTGACCAGTCATACATTTACTAATTCAGTTAACAAATGTTTATTGTTCAAGTACTAAAAATGGAGTGATAAGTAAAACAAACAGTCTTGGCTTACAGGTTGGCCTTCAACAAGTAGAGCCTCTTCATGTACCATATTTTTTGGATACATAAGACTATTAGAAGCAATAGACATGCTTTTTTAATAAAAATTTAAAAGTTTATTTTAAAATTTATATACAAATTCAAAGACTAGCCAAAGCAATTTTGTAAAAGAACAAAAAAGTTAGAGGGCTACTTCCTACACTACTTGATTTCAAGATTTACTATAAAGTTACAATATAGTGTGGTTATTGGTGTAAGTATAGATGCATAGATCAATAGAATAGAGATCCCAGAAACATACCCACCCATATGCGGTCAATTGATTTTTGGCAAAGATACCAAGGTGATTCAATGGGAAAATGATAGTCATTCAAGCAATAGCACTGAAATAAAATCCATATGGAAAAAAATTCAAATCTTCCTTCACTGTCTACATAGAAATTCATTTAAAATGGATTGTAGATATATGTAAAACCTAAAACAACAAAAGATCTAGAAGAAAATATAAAGAAAATCTTTAAGCATTTAAATTCGGCAAAAATTTCTTAGGAAATGATATACACTAACCATAAGAGACAATAAAATGAGAAACTGTACTTCATCAAAGTAAAAGACTTCTTTTCAAAAAGTGCCATTATATGACAGTGAAAACATAAAGCTGCAGACTGAAAGGAAATGTCTGGGAGACATATATCTGACAAAGGCCGAGTTAGAAATGCAAAAGATTTCCACATTTGTATTTTAAGTCTGAGATGTGACTCCATAAAAATGGGATTCCAGTCTCATCCTTATTCCTGCTACTCAAAGTGTCATCCAAGGATCAGTAGCATCAACATCACCTCATAGCTGTTAAAAATGAAGACTCTCAGGACCCATTCTAGACCTACTGTTTTGAAATCTTCATTTTAATCAGGTCTCAGGTTATTCACATGCATATTGAAATTTGGGAACCCTGCTGCTTTTGACCACATAGGAAACCAGCTTCCTGTTTCTGGTACGTATGAAGGTGTGCAAGTGTGTCCTGGGATGTCTGGACTGTGCCAGGAAGCCAGGTAGTGTCACCAAGAGAGCACAGGATTCGACACGGGCTATACGTGGATTTGGATCCAGGCTCTACCACTTGCTAAACATGTGGAAAATGATAGGCAGGTCATAGCATCTCCCAGCCTCAGTTTCCCATCTATAAACAGAGGAGGACTACATCCTCTCATAGAATTGTCATGAGGATTGAATGAGATAACATTCATAAAATACCCAGGACAGTACCTGACATGGTATCAGTTCTCAATAAATGCATATCTTTCAAGTGGTCAATAAAGAATGACTTTATTTTGCATTAAATAAATCACAAAAGTCAGTGCCTCAAAGCCAGTCCAAACTTCTGACATTTTCCCACATCAAAGAGAAAGATCATTTGCGTCTTTTTCTACACGTGCTTTTTTTCTTGTTCCAGCGGCCTCAGTTGGTAAAGGGAGGGCAGACAGCTTTAGCAGAACCCTTGCCTTTGGATTGTGGCCTCCCTCCCATCTGTCCACAGCCTCAACAGCCTACTTAATAGCAAGAACAATAACGGGGTTCATTATGCATGCAGCTCTGCCATTATTGCTGAGGAGAAAATTAGTTTGACGCCCTGAGCGACGGTTGAACTCTAGAAAGTGCCTACATAAAATAAAAGACAAGGGAAATATATGCATATACATACATATAATAAAGAGCGCAATGAGAAAAGTTATAAAGAAACAGCTCACAAAACTTACTCTTTTCCTGGTCCTTCTTGACACTCCAGGAAGAGTGCTTTGGTTATTAAGAAGTCTGTTTATTCAAAGGTGGCCTCCTCCCTGGCTTTGGGTGGGATGGTAGGAGAAGATCTGGGATGCACAAGCATGTGTGAGTACACACAAACACACACTCACACACATTTCAAACATTTTGACCATAATTTTAGATTTACAAAAGAGTTGTAAAGATAGTACAGTGTTCCCTTACAACCTTCACCTAGCTTGCTCTAATATTAATATCTTATGTGACCATGGTACAGTTATCCAAGCTAAGAAATTAACATTCATACATACTGTTAACTAAGCTACAAGCTTTCTTTGGATTTTCCCTCCTTCCTTTTTCTGTTCCTGAATCTAATCCAAGACACCATGTTGCATTTAGTCCTCATGCTTCCTTAGACATCTCCAATCTGTGAGTTTCTGTCTTTCCTGGTCTTTCATGACCTTAGACATTTAAAGAGTACTGGTCTTGTATTTTGTAGAATGCCCCTCAGTTTGGGTTGGTCTGGCGTTTTCTCATGAATAGACTGAGGTATTAATTTGGGGGAAGAAAATCACAGAGATGATATATGTCTCATTACATCCCATAAGGGACACATGATACCAATGTGTCTTATTACTGATGATGTTAATATTGGTGACTTAGTTAATGTGACAGCTCCTAGTTTCTCCACTGTAGAGTTGTTATTTTTCCTTTTTCTGAACTCTATTCCTCAGAAGCAAGTCATTAGGTCCAGCCACACTTGAGGGAAGAGGAATTAACTCCACCTCTTGCAAGGAAGGGTATCCAAGAATTTGTGATCATATGTTAAAACGACCACAGTAATTAGCAAATTTGGGGGAAGATACTCTGAGGCAATGCACATATCCTGTTCTTCATTAAAGTTAGTCATGCTGATTTTAGCACTTGCCAGTGGACCCTGCCTGCAGCAGTCATTACTGTGGTGTTCCAATGGTGATTTTTATTTTTCTCTTTCTTCTGCATTTATTAATTAGAATTCTTTTGTAAGGAAGATTTATTCCTTCTACTCCATTTTATTATTTATTTAATCATTTATTTATATCAGTATGAATTCATGGGTATTTTGCTTTATTGGGGGGTTATAATCCAATATTATCATTATTTATTTTATTTCTCAAATTGTTCCAGCATGGCTATCAGGAGCTCTTTCAGGTTGGCCCCTGTGTCTCTTTGATACAATTCCATCCTTTGGTTCTTTGAGTACTTTCTTACCTTATGGCCCTGCAAGATGTTCCAGACTCATCTTGTAGTTTCCTTCCCCACTCGTAGAATCAACCATTTCTCCAAGGAGCTCTGGTTCCTTTTATTGGAGAGTTATATTTAGAAAACAAGATTTGGTGGCTAGATGAACATTTTAAATTGCGTAGTTATTGAATATATACTGAGGGCTGGATATTCTGCTACCTACTTACATAGCCATGGCCTTGATAAATTCTCACTCCAGTCTCAGAGGGGGTAACTGAGCGTACTTCTTCTTTCTCCCATAGAATGTTTTTCTTACAATAGGACCCCAGTCTCCGTACAAGGTGTCTGCTAGTCCTCTCTGCATAGCATCTTTCACATTACATACTTGAGCTTCTCTGCCTCCCCATATTTGCAAATGCTCTCTTTTCTGCCTGTAATATCCTTTCTACCTCTTCCTCTTCTTTCTTCCCTCTCCCTTCAAAAGGAACAGACATACATGCATGTGCACATGCACACGTCTGACAACACGCTTGCACACTTTGGAACATACTGTTTTTCCTCCTGCCTCAATTCTTGCCACCAAATAACTTCGCAAAGATTTGGATCATGTATCTGATATTCTCTGTGACTTTGAGAGGGCATTTTAGTGGGTAGAAAAATCACCAAACTACTATAAGAAGGCTAAGTGTTTGGAACAGGGGCTTAGTCTGAGTGGAGTGTGTGCTTAAAGAATTTGCTCAATAAAATTTTCAAAATGATAAGGAGCCTAATGGGTATCAGAAACACTGGAGTCATTCATGAATTCATTCATTTACTCATTTATTCATGAATTCATTCATTTACTCATTTATTTATTCATTCATTTACTCATTTATCCCCAAATTACAAAGGGCTTAAAAGGCACCAGACATCACAGAGGGGTTGGGATTACAAAGATGTGTTGAGTAACTTCCATCCTTCAAGGGGTTTATAGTTAAAGAGAAGCAAACATGAAAGTCACTGAGTGACACAAGCGGTCCTCCAGCAGCTTGCAAAGACCTCTGGAAGGAATGCATGTGCTTGCGGGTGGGAGGCATGGTGAAACAAAGCCTTTTAAGGCAAGATGCATGTTTAAAAGACCATCAGTTCACAAAGGATGGGCTTTCTCATCAGAAGCAGTAAAAGAAATAAAGACCTGGAGGTGACAAACATCACAATGTACTGGGACCTTCTGTGTAGGCAATATTGTTTCTCTCCAATGATGATGATTTTTTTCTCCTCTTTTCTAATATTTTATGATTGTTGTTGTTTTAATCTTCTGGTGAATTATCATGGTGATAGCAGTAAATTTTGCCCAAGTTTTGCCTGTTGCATGCTTTAATTGTTATAACACAGACACACACACTCATATACATATCGCCCCTTGCTTATTTTTTCTGTTTTTTTTCTTTAAAAACCACACACTTTTCCAGCACATGTCCTGCTTTTAATACTACTTTTAAAAGTATCTTAGATATTTCAATATAATTGTTTAGCTTCTCTCACCTTAATTGTCATGTTAGAAGAAATAGTATCTATTGGTGCACTGCTGAGACAAGATATGTAGCTCACTTTCATTTTTCCTTGTACATGCACTCAAACACACTGCTAGGTTTTGAAAATTTAAGGTTTACTACCAGATTTGTGTTATTACAAAATTAATTTTACATTATGTATTTTCCTTCCAAAACGTTGGAATTTGTATTTGTTATTTTAACCAGACAAAAAGCAGGTAGGACCGGATTTTTAAAAACTGTTTTTGGTACTTGATTGGAGGTTTTTTTTGTTTTGTTCTGTTTTTAGTTCACCTTTGTGTGATGTGAAATTTTGTTTCTTGTGTCAATGAAGAGAAGCACATTTTCAGGATTTATTTATTTTCCCCTCCCCCAGCACCTCTGCTCCCTGCCCAAGAGGCAACCATAAATAAGTTTCTATAATTTTTTATTTCACAAAAGTATATGTTTTTCCTTGAGTGTAACAACTTGGCTGCACACTTATAAAACAAAATAACACGCACGCACACACACAAGTACACAGCCTATTCCATCAAAACTCTGTAGGGATGGCTACTTTTTCTTCTAGCATTTCATGTGTTATATGTAAAGTCTCAGATTTGGTAGATTTTTGTTCCTTCCTAGGTATTAACGTATTTATATTGTTTACAATTTGCTTCTAAGTATTAATTATTTTTACCCAAATGATTGTAGCATTTAAAAATCCTTACGGTTAAAGAAAGGGGGGCTAGAAATGTACCTGTGCCTTTCATTCTAGTTTTTTACCTGGTTCTCAGTAAACCTTTTCAAATTTCAAATGCAGTTTCTCCCCCATGTTATAGAATTTTTTTATTGCAAATATGATTATTGTCTCTTTTTTCATTTCCCTGATCTTTCCAGACTCCTTCCTAAAAAGGAACTATTATTTCTATTTTGGTTCTCCATTCTTTGTTCGTTCTCTAATTTTCTGTCTTGGCTTTTTTGTCTCATTGTTCCTTTATTTTTTTCATTTTAAATGGTTTCTCAAAATATCCTTCACACCACTGGTTCAACATCTGTACAGCAACAATTACATTCTTTTCTGTGGTCAATGTAGATTTTACTAATATTTAATTTTTTTCTATTATACTTTCTTAGTTTATTAGTTTATCTTTAAAAATGTCCTCATACATCAATTTCTGTAAGCCTGATATCTCCTTAATTACTTCTTTTCCCAACATTTTAGGGTCATAACTTTCTGCATATTTGAGTAAGATAGTTTCTTGAAATTTTTTTCTGTATACTGCAAGAGATCATTTTTAGTAGGTTACTTTTATTTAAGATTTCTGAAACTTTTCCTTCCTACCTGTAGAGTCTTATTTAGTTGTCTTTATGTCTAGTTCTATAACTGTATCTAGCTGTCTATGTATGTATCTGTCTTTCTGGGGTTCAGGGAACTTATTTAAGTTACTTGTAAAATTTTTGAAAAATTTTGTGTTTTTGCATCTTTGAAAATTTTATTATGGGTGAAAACTGCTAATATAGTTTAAATATGAACTGATTTTAATTATTAGAGGTATTAAAACTGTTTTCCATTTATTAGTTATTGGAATTTCTTCTTTCATTAATTGCCTGTTGGTGTATTTTTCTGTTTTTCTATTGAAGCATTCATAATTTTGTAGTTAACTGGCAAAACTCTTTGCTCACCAAGAATGTTAATACTTTATCTGAAAAGTGCCTAGCAAATACTCTTTGTCCATTTAAAAAATTTTCCATTGCTTTTTGTTATTTATAATCTAATGACATTTTAGTGCTTTCATGTACTCAAATTCATTCATCTCTTTTTCCTTAGAAAACCTTTCCACAGCCCAAGACAAGTTCCATTTATGGGAACAATAATAAAGGCCTGGACTAAGACAATAGCAATGGGGAAAGACTGAAGGCCAGCATGGTAGTGAATGTTGGTTAAGGGAGTAGAATCAACAGCACATGGTGCCGAATTAGAAATACAGAGTAAATCGTGATGAGATGTGAGCTGATGTCCAGGTTTCTACATTGAATATGTAAATAGATGATGGTATTTCACCAAACAAGAAGAAAGACTGAACAGTTTGGGAAACTAAGAAAATGTATTGCTAGTGGGAAATATTGAATTTCAGTTAGAAAGCAACATTCTAAGGTGTAGGAGGCACAGGCATATTTACAGGCAGAAAAGGAAAGGAAAAAAAATATCAGAAGAGAGGGTAAGAGGAAGAGCTTAAGAATAAGAATGTGCAAATGTTAGTTGAGGTTTGAGCAGAGAGATTTCATAATGAGTTTCAGATCCTGGAATCCTGGTCAAGGATGTGGCTCAGAGATCAACTGGAGAGAGAAGAAAATTAATGAACGTTTTTAAAGAGCCAGGCTCTATGTTTAGAAATGTAATGTTCATGCCAATCTTTTTGCCAAAAAAGCCGTTGTCATCCTCAGTTTTTCAATTTAAGTTCAGAGAGGCCAAATCAGCTACCCCAAACCACAAAAACTCTGATGTGGCATCTATTTAAACTGACATCTCTTTGTCTCTGGTACTATTGCTCTTGTCTTTAGACTACCTCTCAGTAGGATTTCTGCTTCCTAAGAGAGCCACCATTGTACATCAGGTAAATTTGAACCCAGCTTGCATCAATATCTGTTGCCCATTCTCTGCAGGGGCAGTTGGCATCAGAACATTGAGAGACCTGTTATCTTTAGGTTAAAGTGGATATGTTACCATTACCTTGTGCAGAAGAATCTGATCATTGCCCTGCAGACAGTTTTGTTATCTCTCATTGCATATGTGATCATTACCCAGAGGTCAGAGATACAATCACTGCCCTACAGGAATACATATCATTATGGCTTGGCAAGTGGAAAAGCGATAATTAAATAACACAAATAGATGGGATCATTGTACTACAGATAGAAGTGTTATTACATTTCTCTGAGAAATGCAATCTTTAGTGTGCAAAAGACAATGTGTTAATTACATTTATGGTAGAGATATGCTGGTTATATTGCCCATAATGATGATATCAATTGCATTTCAGGTAGAAATTGGTATCATTGCATTGCTGATAAACCTGTTATAATTACATTGCAGGAAGAGATGCAATAGTTCCCTTGCATATGGTGCATATGGAGATGGGATCATTATAGAACAGGTGGAGATGCAATCATTATGCTCCATAAACCCATTTTCATGGTTGGACACAGCATATGAAGTGGGACCCTTTCTTTGCTGGAAGACCTATTACCACTTGGGTTGCAAACTATATGCTTATTGTCCTTTGCCTTAAACAAAAATTTGGGGTCCCACAACTGTTTTAAGTGTGTTGCACATGAAAATGTGAACATTACATTGGGAAGGTGTGGAAGTGATCCTGGCAATTTACAGGCATATGCCTTAGTCAGTCCTACAGTTTCTATTTTTATACTCTTTTTGCTTTGAGATGCCTCGTGAGGAAATCTGGGATGGATGCCTTAAGCATGATAGGCCACATGGATAGGGAGGCCTTGAAGGATAAAAAATCAGCAGGGAAGAAAGAAACCCAAACAGGCTCCAAAAAGTCCAGCCATTCTAGCAGATGTGCCAGACTTGTGAGGGAGGCCATCTTAGATCACCCAGGTCTGCTAGAGCTTCCAACTAACTGCAAACACGTGGGTGAGTCCAGCCAATGGACTCAGAGTAGAAACAAGACACCCAACTGAGCACTAAGTTTTGGGGTGATTTGTTACACTGAACAAATAACTGTGTACACTTTAATGATATATAATCATTACCCAGTGTTATGATAGCCTTTTTAACAGAGTTGAAATGATACATTCCCCATTTACAATGCAAAGCAATCCAATGGTAATAGCTACCACTGCCCTAAAAGGATCTAAAGCTTCCTGAAGTTGATTGAATATATAGTTATCTAAAGTGTCTGATCACACGTCTACTTGATGCATAATGATTGCACCTCCATGAGCAACATGACAGTAAAGTTCTTTTTCTTTTACTCCTGCTTTTTTTTTTAATTGAATGATTACATTTACATTGTAAAAAAGTTGAAGTTGCTTGTCCTGCAGTTAGTGAAACCTAGGTTCAGATTTCAGCTCTATTTCAGCTCTATTTCATTAAGTGACCTTTGGTAGGTCCCTTAAATTCTCTAAACCTCCTGTGTAAATTGAGGAAAATAATTCCAAACTCACAGTGTCGCTGCGAGAATTAAATATGATAACTTATGTAAAGCTTCACCATAGTTGATGAAACATACAGTAGCATTTAAACTGTAACTCTTACCCATATTTCTGATGTAGTAGACAATGATATTACTCTTCAAGGATTGATCTGATAGATTTTTGTCAAACAGAAAAGACAAGGATATGTTTCAGGAGAAAATTCTGGTGCTCCTTTGGTATAACTCAGTAGCATATTGGCAATCTTATGTTTTGTTTTATTTTGTTTTCTGTCATGTCAAGGTTCATTCAATTAGTGATCCATTTCTTCATTTATCAAATATTGCATTAACAAAATAATAACTTTTTCTATTTTATGTCACACTGTGATTACAAAGATGAATAAATTATACTGGGATGAAAGTAATCAGTTGCTATCCAGAATGAAAAAGAAAACCACAGGGAAATAAAAGGTATTTGCCAAGAAGGAAGGAAGAGGGCAGTAGCTTGGGGTCTCTTCTAGGTTTGAAGAATGTCTTGAAGAATGTCTAAAATTTTAAAATATATATACATATATTTCAGGTATGATGAGGATGTTAGAAGCTATTCTAACTCATACTTTTCTAATGGAGTATGCATTGGTTTGACCACTTTGAAAAGCTGTTTGGTAATAGCTATTAAAGTTAAACCTACTTCTATGTTATGCCCCAGAAATTCCAAACCTTGGTATACATCCAAGAGAAATGAGAGTATATGTCCTCCAAAAGATATGTACAAAAATGTTCATAGCAGTCATAGTCAAATAGCTAAAACCTGGAAATGACTCAAATGTCCTTCAACAGGGGAATGAATAAATAAATTATGATATACCTATAAAATGGACTGGTATTTAACAGTAAGAATGAACAAACTACCTATATATTCCATAGCACAGATGAATCTCAGATATTACACTGAGTGAAGTAAGTCAAATTAAAAAAAAAAATAACATTATTTCATTTATATGAAGTTCAAGAATAAACAAAAGTTATTTATGATGATAGAAGCAGCAGTCTTCTCTGGTAGGGGAAGGGTATTGACAAGGAACGTATGTGAGGAATCCCTGTAGGTTGATGAGAATATTCTATACCTGATCGGGGTTACTAGGTTATATGGACACATAAAAATGTATCAATTCATACACTTAAGATTTGTGTCCTCTACTATATGTGTATTATGGATCCATTAAAAATAAATTGATAAAAAGTCATGTCTTTGGGGTTTGGTCTAGGGAGAACTGGTGAAACCAGCATTAGGGGTCTCAGGGATGTGGGTGAGTATGGTACCCACTGAAGTAGAGATACCCCAGCACCAGGAGTTTAGAGGCACTTATATTTGGTTCTTCTATCTAGCTGAATGGACAGGGCTCTTTCTGTCCTTTCCTGCCACAGAACTATCACCAATGGGGTAATCTTCAGCGGAAGCTAACTTTCCTAATGCTCTCACAAAGAGTATCTCACATTGAACTCCCAGTTCTGGCCCGTCTGCTTTGCTTCTTTTACAGGCCTGGAGGGCTTTCAGAACTGAACATCCACTCAAGTCAAATGACAAGAAGCATAACCTGCTATTAGATTCTTGTCACTCACTGGGCAAGGGCTGCACTGCTTCTGCTGCTGCATTTCCCCACTCATGTCCTCTGACATTCCCTGGTGCCAGGCCAAGCTCTGGTGGCTCCTCCAAGGCTGGCCTTAAAGAGAACTCAGGGTGTCTGGACTGGACCCTGGAGACAGTGTCCTGGGCCAGAGACCTCTGATCTCCAGGCCAGCAGAGTCACCACGCAGACAGATTTATTAGCCATTGGCGAAAGAGCTGGCGTTTTTGTGGCCATCTCTCTACCCCTTCCTTTCCACATGACCATACCCTTAGCCATATCCTCATGTCCTTAGATGGCTGTTGCCTTTTGGTAAATTGATAATTTAAAAAAATAAGCACATTTATCATGGCCTTGTGGTTGTCCTTCCTGAACTCCTCAGGGCGGCAAGCCACTAAGTACTAGTCTGAACTTAGTAGCATTGACAGAGAGAGCATCCCCTATTAACCAGATGCAGTTCCCCCCACCCCCACAGGGGACCTACTTCTAGGATTAATATGCTGAGAAGGCCACAATTTTGTTTTCGGTGAGGATGGTGTGTTTACAAGGAAGAATGGAGCTACGTAAAGTTAGATTAGTCTGTTTTAAGTCTTTTATCTTCCATTTACTGGCTTTCTAAATTTGGGCAAGTAAATTCACCTCTCTGAGTCTCATTCTCTTCATTTTTGAGATTAAGTGAGACAATATATGTACAATTCTTTCCAGGCAACTACGAAGTTCAAATAAATAGAAGAAATTGTAATTATTATTTATGTTTAAAATGGGGCCATCTTTCTTGCTTGGAGTTTTCACACATTAAAAAGGCGGGTCATTTTACAATGCCCTTTATATTCTAGATTAATTATCTACTTCTTTTATCTAATTATTAAATACAAATAACATCTTTCTCTACGTCATTCAGTTTAGATTCTCACTCATATTCACATCCTACAGAGTCAGTCACCAAGGCCTGTTAGACTTCCTGATCAGTTTCTCTTCCTCTCCATTCCCACTGACATTAACCATACCAGGCCCTATCATTTCATACTGGGATTACTATCCTCCACTTAGTGCCTCCTTCTCCTCTATTGATATTAAACATAACTTCTAGTCTCATATCCCCCAATCTCAGCTTTCAGGATATCACATTCTTATTCTATTGACCTAACTTTTCAGTGGATTTCTGCTTCCTTCCACATCTATCTAACAACTCTGAGAACCTTTCCAGTACTTCTTTTTGAACTTGCCTTTATCCCTTTTCCTATCTATGCCCGTCAGCAACCTTCCATTGACAAAATTACCACAAGCATTTTCTTGTGAATATATGGCCACAGTTCATTGGTCCATGGAAAGACAGACACCTGACCCAAGATGAGTCAGTTAGAATCTTTCCCAGAGAATCTGTAATCATCATTAAGAAGGTATCAAAGTGAAAAATTTTATTCCTCAAAAGACACCGTTAAGATAATGAAAATACAAGTCAAAATATTTGCATATCATATATCTGCTCAAGGACTTGTATCTGGAAAACATAAAGAATTTTACAACTCAGTAAGAAGATGAACAATGCAAATTTTAAAATGAGCAAAACATTTGAATAGGCATTTCACCAAAGAAGATATAAATGAATAACCAGCATGTGCAAAGATGTTGAACATTCTTAGGCTTTAAGGAAATACCACTTCACACACTGGAATGACTATAATCCAAAAGACTGACAATAACAAATGGTGAAGGTGTGGAGAAACTGGAACTCTCAAATATTTTTGGTGGAAATGTAAAATAATGTAGCCATTTTGGAAAACAGTTTGGAAGTTTCTTAAAAAGCTAAAATCATACTTACCTTATAATCCAGTAATTCCACTTCTAGGCATATATCTGATAAAGATAAAAACATGTTCACACAAAGACTTGTAAGTGAATATTCATAACAACGTTATTCAAAACTGAAAACAATCCAAATGTTCACCAACTGGTGAATGGAAAACAAAATATGACATACTCAGCAAAAAAAAGAACAAACTAATCATTGATACATATTGCAACATGGATAAACCTCAAATCACTATGCTAAGTGAAAGAAGTCAGACATAAAAACTGCAAATTGTATGATTTCTGTTGTAAGAACTTTCTAGAAAACACAAATCTATAAAAGAGGAAATAGATCAGTGGTTGCCTGGGGCTGAGGTTTAGAGTGAGGACTGACAGCAAACGGATACAAAAGGAGATTGTTTGAATGACGGAAACTTTCTAAAAGTTGGATTGGGTGATGGTTGTGGATCTGTATAAATTTATTAATAATCATTGAACTATGTACTTGAAATGGGTGACTTTTATGGTATATAAATTATACCTCAATACAGTTTTTTTTGTTTTGTTTTTTTAAAGTAGTGACTAAGTGGGATCTAGAACCCCATCAGAGATGGAGATGTTTTCTTCCAGTAACAATTCAGAATAATGTTCTTCATTCCCATTAAGCAATATATATTTGATTCCTATTCAACATGTGGTCAGCTGATCATCTTGTTATTTTCTTTCCTTCTGCACACTCTAGTTGAACTTTTGACTTAATATCTTTATTGCACACATTTAATTAAGAGCTTGCCATTCTCTTGAGACCATGTGTTCAGAAACTGACCTTGCTCAGTTTGAATTTTATTCTTAACTCTTAGATTTTATTAAGACCACCACATATTAAATGTTTTATTTTTGGTCTGTGAGTACGAGAAACATATTCTTGGCTATCTTTTACAAATTCATGACTATAGAGATAGACTAGAAGAGGCCAAGGACTGATTCTAGGAGACACCAATTGCTCTATTCCCCTACCTGATAATGAGTGCCTACCCAGGGGGAATCAGCCAGTGTTAAATCTCATAATGACAAACAGAAATGTGCAGTATCGTTATCACTAAGCCAACACCATTAAAGGCCACTGTTTATTGACACTTCAGGTGACTGGTTGATGCCTCTCCAGGCCGAGCTAATGAGGAGAACCTCTCCATTACCTCTTATTGAGATTTAGCAGCATCACGGCTACCCAATGAAGGTGGAAATTACTGGGCAAGCATTGACAGTAGCCAGATGCTGGCCTTCAGTCATAATGCATGCACTCATGAACAGATTTGTAGACTCAGAAATCCAGCTGATTGAGGTTTTTGTTTTTGCCTGTTTGCAAAAGCCAGTGCCCTCAAACATTTTGCGGTTCTCCCCAGTCTAGGGCAAAAGTGGTTGTTTCTGTGGATATCTCTCCTGCTATTTGTCTCAGACACAAACAAGACTAGAGCACAAATGTGAAAGTCTTTTCGGTTCTTTTATTTCTTAGAATCCCGCAGCGGTTGTTATTTACTGATGGGATCTGTTTACTCAACACCAGTCATCCACAGACCATCTCCAAAAATCTGTTATTTCCACATTCTATCAACACCTTTAATTAATTACTTTTTTTCTTGAAACCAACTCAAATTTAATTTCTTTATTTGTTCATGAAGGAAATGTAATCTTACTACCATTAATGAAAGATAAGATTTAAAAAACCCACATTAAGATAAACATGTAACTATTAATTGCTATTTGCCAACCCAATATGCTTTCTAACCTTCTATTTTAATAGAATGCCTCTATATTAATAAAGCATGCTGTTTTTTTTTTCAGAGTAGCAATGTACTCAGACAGAAAACTACATTTTCCAACCTCCTTTGCAATTAAGTTGGTCCTGAATTTGGTTTTGGCTAACAAGATTAAGGAGAAGTTGATCCAAGGGAATTCTGAGAAAATTCTTTAAAGGGGTTGAGGTAGCTAGCATTTGCCTTTGCTTGTCCTCCTTTTCCTGCCTTGAACATGGGCACAATGTTAGAGATGAAGTGGCCATCTTGGGTCAATGAGGCACCAACTATGAGGTTGAAAGCTGCACACTTAAATGACGGCGAAGCAGAAATCTAGACAGAGAAGGATCTCTGGTTATTGTGTAAGAAAGAATGAATTCCCAACTTATTTAAGAAACTGTTAAATCAGGTTTGCTCTTACCAGAAGCCAATGCCATCTTAACTGAGATGTGTATAACTGTCCTACTTAAAATTTCTTCATGGGCCACCATTATGGGCATTACACTTTGATAAACACTCTGCTTACTGAATGCAGTGTGTGTAAAATGTCTTTCCTGGGGACAAAGGCCATTTTTATTTTTCACTAACTCCTATCAGCCAGAGCTAAGTTTTGAGGGCCCAAAGTGGCATTTCTCCAATCTGAATGTGTATTATGCATGGGTAGCCCTTTGATTCTCTCTGTCATTGAAGGAGATTTAAATGGTTATGGGATGAATTCAAATTTGTTCAGCTATAAATACAACATTGAAAGTCCAGCCCACAGCCAGCCTTGTATCCTAACACTGCTTTTCCACATGGGAATGTAGGCATGCAAGTGTCCTTATCCTTTGTTCAGGGTTAGAGCTAAAACTACTGCGTCTCTCTGAGCTTTAAGGAAAATGATGTCTGGTTACTTAACCCCTTGCTTACTATTTGAATAGGAAGTTCAGAACCAATAAGCCAAAAAAGCAGTGGTTTATGTGGTCAAATGTTCTGAGCACTGTGACTTTATCTTATTTCACTATCCCAAACAGCGAACATCTAAGAATGTCAAGTTCTTGCTCAATGATAGGGTAATGAAGAAGTTATTTGAAAAGATGCTGTAAATAACACCAGTTGCCATTTATTGAACTTGTCTATATACTAAGTGTATACTCATATTTAATTTTCAAGCAACCCTATGAGGTAGCTATTATGATGATGATGACGACGATGATGACGATGATGTCTCTGTTTTACATTTGAGGAAATTGAGTCTTAGAGAAATTAAATCCCTTGCCCAAGATCACCCAGTGAGTAATAGGAATGAGAAATAAAATTCTTCCCTGTGTGAACCTAAAGTCAGAGCTTTTAACTATTGCTTGATGGATCTGGGTGTAAAACTATCCTGACATCTTTGTGTGTTAGCTAATTTCTATTAATTATTTATACTTAAATTATTATACAATATTGATGTTTATTCATATTTTATATTAATTCAATTAAATCCCTAATAACATGAACCAATTAACTTACTAACCCTTGGCAAGTTATTTATTTATATTTAATTAACATATATGACCTTAACTATGTGCCAGGCTCTGTCCTAAGGACTCTACAAATATTATCCATTTAATTCAGATTTCAAATCAATGAATTAAGTACTCCATTTAAACAAGAGGAAACTGAGGCATAGACAGTTAAGTAACTGAACAAAAGCCATACAGCTAGTAACAGACTCAATGCCAGTACTCTCATGTGCAAAATGAGAAGATCACAATGGGTAATTAATCGCCAAGCTTTTGTCACCTCTGGCATTCTATGAACTGTGAATAATATTGAATTTCTGGTTTTATTAATGACTGATTAACTGGTTGGTGATAGGCTGTTACAGAGTATAACTGGTTTTGATACCCCTTTCTACCATGACTGTTTTTCTCAGTTCAAAAAGGCAGCCTTTTCCCTCTATGTATTCCTAAAAGTTCAGCTTGTAATTCATGTGAATATAGCTGGTAAGTAAGTTAGCATCACTTCCCAAAGACAGACCTGTGACAAAATGGGAAGTAACAAAAGTGTAGTCATTTAAAAACTGACCAAGAGGTTTTCTGCCTCTAACCATCCTGGATATCTAAAGATGTGGAACATTTAACTGAACGTTTAAAACGCAAATGTTTTGCTGATGTTTGGGCATGAAATGTGTTTCCTATCATCTGTCAGCTGCGTTTTATTTTATGAAAGAAGCAGAGTGATCATTAGCGTTAATCCATTGTAAGTGGAAACAGAAGATGAAATAAAAAGAGACGCACGGAAGGTATTTGCCATGTATGTCTAAATGAAAGTAAGTTTAACCCTCGAAAAAGCAAAAAAAAAAAAAAAAAGGATTTAATGTGCTGATGTTTCAAAACTACTTTTTAATATAATGAAATATGATTTGTCCAGATGTAATTTTGAAATTCAGATAATAAAAGCTCTGAGGGCAAGGCTATCTCCTCTAGCAACTGGTAAAATAAAAAGTGAATCATATTACAAATAAATATAATTCTAATCATTTTCAATAAATATTTACCAAGGGCTCATTCAGGGCCAAAAAATAGTTTAAAATTTTTTTTAAATGGTGAACAGATACAAAGAGTAACAAGCATGATGCCAAGCAGCACATATCACTTCCTGAGGGAGAATATGAAGGTATCATGGAGGAAGCAATAGACGAAGCAGACCATTCAAAATAGGTAGGATTTAGATAGGTATAAATAGATGTTAAAAGGAAGATGTCAGTGACAAGAAATAGCAGGGCCATATGTTCATAGGAAGGAAAGAGTAGGTAATGCTCAAGGAAGAGAAAAAAAAATTCTCTGGCACCTAGGATACTGTAGAGGAGTGTGGGAGATGAAAGGTATGTTGGAGCTGTGGGAAGAGAAGTATGGGATTTAGTGGTTCAGGGACTGTCAAAATTTGTGGGTGTGTGTATGTTGCAGTAGAATGAAGAGACCTTAAATGTGGACCACAAGGCAGAGTGATATGGCAGTGATCTAAATTGAACACATAAGGAGTTAACGCACAGGGCATAGTAGGAGTCAAGGGAAACCAGTTTGAACAGAGAAGAAAACATCAATGCTGCCACTACAAAAGAACCAGGCCACTACAAAAAGAACGAGGAAGGTGAAGGTCAAAGCAAAGTAACTGGATTTGACGAGAAGGAAGTTATTTGGTCAACCAAAAGCCAGTTCTTATTCTATATTGTCATAGTTTGGGTTCCTCCGAAAGCCAACCTCAACAGCAGGGCATGAGAAGTCATGGTTTTTTTGGGAGGTGATCCCAGGAGGCACAGGGAGGGAGTGGGGACAGTGAAGCAGGAATGGGAGAAGAGTCAGTGAAAGGTATATCAGTGAGCAAGTGATCCCTCTGGAGGGATTTGTAGAATGGATCTACAGTTGCCCCCAGGGATGGAGGAGAAAGCTGAGGTCATCCTCAGTGATGGCAGCCCTGAGTTAGTGGGGCATTGTCTCTAGGGGCCTTAAATTCCCTCTACTATGGACTGCCCTGCCTGGGTAGAGCAAACTCCTCTGACCTTTCTCAGGTAGAGAAGCAGAGAAATGTAAGCACTTGAATTATACGAGGAATCACCCACTGAAGCCTCAGACAAACTTAGAAGTAGACAAAGGGATTTGTAGTAGGAGTATAAATAGCAACTTCTCCAAGGACCTACAAGGGCTAGGTACTTGTAAGTGACTTCCAACTTCAAGGTCACCTGATAGTCTATGATGGCTGCTGGAATTCAGCTATCATATCTATTGTGTGGGGGAAAAAAATGACTCAAAAAGGAATCCATTTAAAAGAGTCCATTGCATTTAATCAGCCTTCCTATAAGTATCACATGAAGTCTCAATCGCCAGAACTTAGTCATATGACCAAATCTTGGTGCAAGGAAGGCTGGGAAATATACTATTTTAGCTGGGCACGTTATTGCTCACATGAAAATATGATTTTTTTTTTTGAAGGTAGAAAGGGTAAATAGATGTTGGGATGCAACCAGCAGTCCCTGAAAGTATATATACTTAGGTCAGGGTTTTAATTTCCTTTTTATTTATCAGTCCTGTGTCCCACCCACTAGATTTCTAGTTCCTTGAAGATGGGAACTGGGTTAGGTTTGCTGTGTTATTATTCACTGTGACTCACACATTGAGGTTTATTTTTCCCCCAGCACAGTCTAGCCTACTTTATTCCTATTGGCTTTTCAAGTAAGGAAATCAGTATCATTACTCCAATTAAAGAGAAGAGTGAAGATGCCCAATAGCCAGTCATAATTAAAAGTCAGGAATTCCCAAACCTCAAATTTGGGCTTCCTCAAAAAAGCAGGTGGGCCCTAGAGATGGAAATTATGGGTTATTTGACAACTATACTGCACAGAACCCTTTTAGAATAGATTTTTTTCTTCATTTCCCACCATATACTCTTCCACACACAAATCTATGCCACTGTCCTCTGGCCTTAGTCAGGTCTGAATGTATTTTTAAAAATACCTTCCATGATATTGGAAATACCTCTCTAGTAGCAATGGACTTGGACTCAGTAGCCTGGGGTTTGAGAGTCCATTTTCTTAATTACTGGCAAGCAAGCATTGACAAGCCATTTACCACCCCCAAGCTTTAGTGCCTAATCATACTGCAGAGTTTATTTAAAGGAAGGGGATATTTGAAAAGCTCCTGCATGGCTCTTAGCATAAGAGACAATCAGAATATGAGCTTCAGTCTGAATCACTTATGTCCAAGACTACAGAGAATTCTGACTTGCTCTTTGGCTCTTTTGACAGTGGGAGGAATCACTGCTGCTGAGGAACCCCCTGAAATTCCTGTGGGTCCATCTCCCAGAGTCTTGGGCATCTGGCCTTGACTTGCCTCAGGATGCAAAAGAGGCCTCCAAATAACAGATCCCAGAGGGAGCATTTCTGAATGGTTCTTCCAAGCACAATGAATCAATTCCTTCTCCTTGCATATTCTGAGAATTAGCAGAGAGCACATACATATTTCAGAGTTACTTCTTAATACAATTATAGTTCATTTAGCTAGCAATTACAGTAATAGAAATATTGGCAACCACTGCAAATCTGGTTTAAAGGAATTGATGGCCTGAACTGTTAAAAATTCAGTTTTCCCAGCTTTAGTAGTAGACATGATAGGCTTGAGATGCTACATAGGGAGTGGGGATTAGGGACACCAGGCATCCCAGTGGGGTAAGTTAACTAATCAATGGTGGCCATTTCAGACACTGACAAGTGAGTACTTCTGAAAGCCTTCACCTCCTGTGGCTATCATCTGTAGGAGCCAAGAGGTCTGGACACTTTGTTTTTAAGAAACTACTGTGAAAAGGCAAATGTGTACAGAGTACAAGGTAAAAGATGGTTGTATTGGGAGGGTGCTCTAGTATATAGGTAAGCCCCATATTATTTTCACTCCCCAGATAAATTTTCACTAAACTTCCTGTAAGCCCTTGAAGCCAATTACTTCCAACTATGTCTCATTCTCTTAAAATTCATGCCTGATTCATCCTCTCTTAAATACTTACACCCAGATATCTAAATTCAAATGGTATCTGGCTAGAAGACTTCAGTACATGTTTGTTTCTTACTAATATATTCACAAAGAAAATGATTTTAAAAAGCAACAAAGACTAAAGGTCTAAAGACAAAACAGAAGAAATGAGAAGACAAAATAGTGTCAGAAAAATGGAAGACTGAGCAGTATTTATAAGGTAGATATGTTGAGGTAAAGAAAAGTAAAGGAAGGAAGGGAGGGAGGGAGGAAAGGAGAAATGAGGGAGGAGGAAAGGGAGAGAAGGAAGGAAGGAAATATTTCCCTGAATTGAAGAAAAATCAGTGCTTGCAGGTGAAACTTCAGTCATAAGTGACAATTTGTTGAAATGTAAGGAAAGGAAGAATAATTTTTCCAGTCGTTGAGGCAGGAAAATATATGCATGCTTCACCGAATACTTCACTGTTCATCATACTTCATTGTTGCAGCATTGGTCTTTCTGTCACCCCCTTAAATAGTTCTTCCATGATATGATCAGAGTGAGCTTTCTACATGTGAATTTGATCATGCAGCTCACTTGCTTAGAACTCTGCACTGTTTCTGCCTATTCACTTGTGAAAACCAAATTGCTGTGCAAGACATGACCTATACCTCTCTCTCCTGCTTTGTCTCCAGCAACCCCTAACCTCTCACTATCACAAGCATGCTGCAAGAACTGTGCTATTCATCTACCACAGATGTCCTTCCTACCTTTCTATACCCACCTCTCACTTTTCATTCCTAACTTCTTTCATTTTCCATCTCTTCCAGACAGTCTTCTCTGCATCCCCTTATTAAGTAAGGATAAATCTCTCTAGACTGTGCTGGTATACAACCAGAACGTACTTCTATTGTGGTTCTTCTTGTATTATGTTGGATTTTCCCATGTTTGTTCCATGCAGTTTCTCCCACCAGATTATGGCTGCCCTCAGATTTGAGTGTATGTTCTAGCATTTAACATGGCATCTAGTCGAGATACCATGCTATCTAGGTGTGGGATGTGCTTGTTGACCTGAATCATGGAAAATAACTGGGCCATATACGAAGCACAGAAAGAGAACTCAGGGGGAGAAGCAGGTAAGATGAGGACTTCAATCTTATACCTGGTATTGTGAGGGCCACCTTTCTTTCCTGGGTCTCCAGAAATTTAGGAACTTCTTGGTCAGTAGTTTCAATTTAGTCCCTTAATCTCTAATTTTGGAGAGCATTTAGAAAGAATGAAATCAGAAACAAGGCCTTTTGTTTGCATCTTGATTATATGATTTTATCACCATTACAGAGCAAAGAGACTCATAGTGGATTGTAGCAAGTGGAAAGGCCTTGAGGCTGGAGTGTGCCTGGAGAATTCCCAAGAAGTCTAGTACGTAGGGAACAGAGGAAATTCTGTGGGAAAAAAATAGAAGATACAGTCAGAATGGTAATGGAGGGTGGTCAAATTATGGGACCTGTAGGCCATTAAGATCTTTAACATGTATTTTGGATGAGATACAAAGCCATTGAAAATGTTTTGAGCAATGAAGTGACATTTTATCAGGATCACTCTGCTTCTCTTGGGTAAGTAGGAGCAAGATTGGAGTTAGACCAGTTAGAAAGCTTCTGTGGTTATCCAATTGGGGGAGGATGGTGGAACAAGATGGTGGCCATGAGGAGAAGAGAAGTGGTTGTGGTATGGACATATTTTAAATGTAGAGTTAATAGGATTTCCTGGCGGATTGCATGTGGGTTGGTACTTAAAGGAAGATCAAGTAGGAGACAAGGAGGGGCAGAGGAAAGAAGAGCAGAGATGATGAAAGTGATGACAATTCTGTGTCATTCTAAGGCTTCTACTAAAAAATGAAAGGGACAGAGGCCAGTTTCACTTCACAAGCCGTGGAACTGGCAAAACCAAAGACCCAGTGAGATCACTGAAACAGAAGAGACCATCCTCTTATGTATCAAAATCTCCAATCCCTGATGCTATGCCAGAGAACCTGCACTGATGGTGCAACCTAAGGTATCCAATGGATCAGGAAATAAGGGATCACCCTGAGGAGACATTTGAGAAGGAGTATGGCTGACACACTGCAGTGTTGTAAGAATGTCTAGTGCTTTCATCCTTAAACACCAAAACAAAATTACTATAACTAAACTACTAAATAGTAATACAAAATTACTATTTCCAAGACTCAGAATATATTAGTAAAGGGATCCTGATAAACTGGTCCAGGTTCACCATTGATACAGGAAGATGAACCTGGCAGCTGCAGCTAATCAAAGCTTAGGAGAAGGGGAGGTAAGTCATGGTTAGAACCCCTCTTTCAGCTCTGGCTTTCTGGCCCCTGCTCCCCTTCCTTAGTCCTGTTATCACGTACCAACACCATGTTCAAATAGCTGAATTCAAGCTCCAGGCCGTCTTAATCTCCCCTATCCCAAGGCAATGTGATCTACCTTCATCTCAATCCTCCAGTCTACAGCTTCAAGGCAATTGCACAGAGAGTTACTTATCAGTTTCCTCTCCCTCAGGCACATGCCCAGTGAAGTAAATCCAGAGAACTAAATCCACTCTTTACATCACCTTCTATCTTCGACCCATGCATCTTATTGTCTCAAGTGGTAATCCCCTGCTCTTATTCTTAGCTCTTTACAATTTCACTCCTTGGGAAATCCTGGCCAGGTCAGCTCAAACATGAGGGAGAAATTTAGATCAGTATAAATGTAATCATCATTTCGGAGATAATTTAATATTCTCAGTTGTTTGATTTGGTGTTGTACAAACCTTATTAAGACAGAGCTCCTTCGGATCTCTTGGCCAGGAAACTCAGAAAATTATATATGATATAATAATGATATTATGTAATATAATACAATATATATATGATGTTATATATTATATGTTAATATAGATCACATAATGTATGTGTATGTATGTGAATATATATAGTTTATCTAGTTGTATGATTACTCTGCCATAATTTAATCATGTTTGAAATCATGAAACATGAGAAAAACATGAAGCCAGGTTTGTTATAGCAGAATATAACTGAAAGATAATGAGTTTCTAGATATTTTATTGTTTTTTATTATAATCCTGTATTACTGCTGATATTTATTTTCATTTACTTCATGCAAGCCCTGTACTAACTTTATCATCTCTAGAAAATGTTATTTTATTCTCACCACAACCTCTGGGCTTGATGATAATATGATGTATATTTTACAGATGAAAGGACTGAAGATTATTCAAAATTCTGAGTGTTGAGGTTGGAAATAAACCTAGATGTATTTAGGGCCAGATCCTGAACTCTGAAAGTGTTCACTACATACTGTTATTTTACAGTAAGTGTATTAAAACATTCTTTTGGTCCTGGGCATAAATACAGCCCAATAATGTTTGCATTTATTTCCAAGCTGAATGTATTTAAATATGAAAGTCTTCACAAGGAACAGTTCAGAGTTGGTCTAAATCTTTGATAAACTGTATCTAAATGTGTTCCAGAAGGCAAAGAATCTGAAAACCCCCTTTTTTCCAAAGACAGGAAGTGATTGTAGTAGGTTCTTCTTTTACAGAAGTATTTATCTTAGCAACCAGAACCCTTGATTGCAGCATGCAATGGGCCAAATACCATTGGTCTTTCTAAGAGAAGAAAATGAGGAATAAGTCATTCATTTTACCGAAGAAGAAAAATTTTCCAAATACTGTTGCCTCAGTAAGAAAGCTACTTTGACAAAGAGATAAATGATATATTGATAAGGAGCCAGATTTCTGTCTAAAAAATTGGTTTTGTATTGACTTGTTGGTCTGGATAATTTTAGTGAACTTTCTCATTGACCCTTTTATCCAAAGCTATTGCCATCTTGAGATTGTGTCCTGGTGGAGAAACTTGTCTTAAAGATGGATCACATGCTCAGAGGCTCTGTCCTCCCTGCTGCTAACAATCAGTAGCCACTGCTATGCGTTAGCAGGGTAAGGACTTCTTAAATTCTTCCGATGAGACCTTGCTGAATGAAATGCTTGTTATCAAAATCCCTGGTAAGAGAATTCAATGGCCAAGCACCAAACCACAGACCACTGTACCCTATGTTTTGAACGTGTTGAAAAGAGAATGTTCTTTGAATTATGTTTAAAAGAGAAAGAAAACTGATAGGCACCACCCCCATCACAGAGCTAACCAGAAAGATATTTTAGCTTAGACATTGGAGCTGTGCCAACATTCATTCATTTACTCAGCAAACATTTTGAAGCCAATTTTACCAAGTACCAATTCCTTATATATCCTGGGTTTACTGGGCTCTTTCTGGGCAAATTTCTTGACTAATATATCTATAATAATTGTTCTATGACCTCTAATCCACTCCTCAAGCCCCACTGATCTGGCACTTGTCACCACAATGAAAAGTAAGCTTTGTGATTTGTAGTTGCTTGCCCTGACGTCTCATTGGTTTTAGAAAACCCTAACACTGATTTTGAGCTGGAAAGATAAGCACCTAGAATTCAAGGACTATATTTCCCAATACACTGTGATTTATTTCTGGTCAATGAGAAATAAGCAGTAGTTTTTTCATGTAAAGTCTGGGAAAGCTGTATGAAGTCAACTGATACCACTGGGAGTGTTTCATTGTGCCCATTTGGTCTTTAGCAAACAGGATGGCTGGAGATCCAGCAATCATCTTGGATAACAAGGTAACAGGAAGTCTAACTATGATAATAATGTAGAAAGATAGGATCCTGTATCCTTGATGTGTAAGTTTAGAATAGGCAAAACTATTTTAGAGTGAAAAAAGGATGTTAGTTGTTACCCGGATCTGGGGTAAGATAAGGAGTTTGAGTGAAAAATGGTCTAAGGAAACTTTTTGCGTTTTTAGAAAACATTCTATATATTAATTGTAGTTGTAGTTATTGAGGTGTATATATTTGACAAAATTCATTTAACTGTGTACTTAAGATGGGTGTATTTTGTTTTATGTAAATTATACCTCAATATAGCTTGTTAACAAGAAGTCACACAGGAAATACTGTACTTAGTTTTGCAATATTAGAACATTTCACCTTAATTTGGGGCAAAAAAAGAGTGGCCATCACCATCACTAGGTACTGTAATATTGGAAATCCTTTCAGTTGTAGATAAGAAAAAGTAAATGAGATTTGGGGCTCTAAAGGAAGAAACAAAATAATATTATTCACAGATGATGATTTACTTGTTAAATTCAAGTTGTAGTCCTAGATATGGTGATGTTATTGTTTTCTATAATTTTCAATATGTTTATGATACTAATTTTAAAAAGAATGGTATACAAAATTGCAAGTATTCAATGTCAAGAAATAGATTATTGTTTACTGCATTAACAGATGGTATTTAAGAAACCATACAGACATTTTGACATCTGGTAAAATGTCACTTATAACTTCTGAAAAAATAAAACCCCAAAAAGTAATCAAGCAAAATATATTTTAATAATATAGAAATATATAAAAATCCTTAACTTGGTCAAAGACATCATTTGACAGTCAATAGCACCCATCTTATAATTTGCAAATTGTCCGCCATTGCTATTAAAGTAAATAAATTCTTATACAGTAGTTATTTTGAGATCCTAAACAATGCAATGAAATATGAAAAACAATCAAAAATATAAATAGTTGTAGTGAAGGCGTGACTCTAATTCTTTTGGGAAATAAGTAAATTTTCTTGGATGATTTCAAGGAAATCAACCTCAGAGCTCTGAAAACTAAAAATTCCAGAAATCATTTGGTATTATGTAATTACACAGAAGTCACTTGTTTTCTGATATCTAAGCATTAACCAGTGAGAAATTTCAAATAGAAAATAAATCCCATGTACAAGGAATCAACAACACACAGGTGTGACATACAGAGAGAGCAAATAAACAACAAAATACAAGAAAATATTAGAAAACACAATGCTCAAGATTAAAGAAAATGATTTTCTTTCATTTCTTATGATTATATTCCCAGTGTTTGTACCTGATGAATGAATGACTCTAAAAGAAATACCTGCATATGTGAAGAGATTTAACTGGTGTTTCATTGGAAGACCCAATATTAAATGATGCATATAATCTTCAGAATTATGTATAAATTCAATGCGATGAGATTCCATTTGAATCTGGGAGCCATGTATAACTTATTACATAGCCAAGGGACATTTAAAATCTGTTGACAATGTATTACGATTTTGGTTAACCACCTGGAAAAATGTCTTTTAATTAGATACCACCAACTGAAAATAATGTTGTTTTGATCTCTATTTTTGAGATTTGTGATCCTAATGATACTACTAATAATGATTGTAATGAAAAAATATATTTTCGTTAGTCATTTTTTGTTAATGAATTAAATGGAATTCTGACATAAGAAAAAAATTCCTAAAAAATAATTAAGATGATTGGCATCATTTCCTTTTTCATTATTTTAATAAGAAAGCCTATAGTGTTTCAACCTTAGCTATGATGTTGGCCTTTGGTGTAAGAAAAAACTTACTTTAGGTTGTTAATTATCTTTCAATTCTAATTTTATTAGTAATATTTTTGTTATTGTTGGTTACTAAATAATGTATCTTCTCTTTTCATCGTATACCTTTTGACATCTCTTAATAGTAGTTTTGTTTTTTCTTTTTTAAGAAACTAATGTGTCATTGTTTTCTGTTTTCTGTCAGTGTTTAAAGCAGAATTATATCAGCATTATTAAATTAAAAAGCCCATCTTGCATAGTTGAAATAATTTATATAATTTGGATATTATCTGTTCCTTTCAGGTTTAAAATTCCCTGTAAAAAAAAAAAAAAACCCAGCACTGACTATACTAAAATAAGGTACAATTGAATTAAGGCAATAAAAACATTAAAGAGAGAAAATATTGTCTATTTTATAAAAATAAATATAATTCACAGTGATAATATGATAGTTATGAAAGTTTATGTGCCAAATAATATAATATCAAACAATATAAAGTAAAACTGATAAGCAATAAAATGAGATGATGGGAAATAAAATTATACTAACAACCTTAAACACAATATTCTGTATATAGGAAATATCAAGTAGATGAAAATAATTTTACATATAAGAATATTTCTAACATCACTATTTATGACAGTGATAAATTTAAAGTGTACAATAGAAGAATCCTAAAATCATTATAACAAATCAATAATATAGGGTACTATGCAGTCTTAAAAAATTATATTCTAAATAATATTTAGAGATATGAAAATATTACTGTGATATTGTTTTTAATTATAGCCTCTGAGAGATTTTAGAGCTACAGAAAACTATGAATGAAATGAACAGTATAAAGCCACCTAGAGATGATAAAGGTAACTTTCTCACATAGGTCTCATTTTTACATGAATGGAGTACCTCATACACACCACACACACACAGACACAGAGATACACACACTCTCCCTATACCAGCTCCATTTTCTTCTTTATCTCCATTCTGACAAGCAATCACCTTAAAAAATTTAGTGTATATCTTTTTAATCCATTTTATGTATTCAAATTTAAATGTAATTCGAATACTACATAGTGTTTCTTTTTGTGTTTTTATTACAGCAATGGTAACATGCTATATTATAATAGTATCAACTATTAATTTTTATTTTTTTAAATCACATTTCTAAGATCCAGTCATATTGGAATATAGTTCTAACTGTAGCTATATATTTAAATATAGATGATATACTTTTTACTATTGTGTGCTTTTGCCTTAAACCACTCTAAAATTATAGCATTTTACTTTTATTCTTTTTTATTCAAAGTCATCCTTGCACCGTATATACTTGTGCATATGTTCCAGGATTTTCTAAGATACGTACTTAGCAACAAAACTGCTAGGCTCTAAGGGATATCTATTTTCAGTTTTCCACATACTGCCAAATTGTTTTTCAAAATGGTTGTACCAACTCACACAGCAGAGTATGAAATGTCCCTTTCCTCACAGCCTGGTTAAGTTTGGATATGTCACACTTTCTGAATTCTTTTTCCATTCAGAAGGGAGTAAAATGTACTTCAATGTTGCACTAATTTTCATTTTATTCATTTCCAGTAAATCTGTACATCTCCTAATATATTTTTAGTCCTAAGACCCCCGACTCAACATATCCCCTGCCCACCCCATGAATTGCCTGGTTATTACCTTTTTCCATTTTCTTATTATTTAAATCTATTTTAGAAGTTCTTGGTATAGCCTGGATAATAATTATTTTTCTTTTATATTCTAGGTAAATATTATCTGCTACATAGTGGGGCTTTTTTCTTTACTTTGTTTATAGTTTTATTTTTCATTTCATTAAGTTTTTTATCTTGATGTCATCAGATGTCTCTATCTTTTCCTTTGTGGTTTATGCTTTCTTTTTCATGTTTAAGAAGTCCTTCCCTATTTTGATATCATAAAGTCCTTTCCATCTGAAAGATTTACTTTTTTTGTTTTTCATGTATAAGTTTTAATTGCTGTGGAATAATATATTTCTTATTAACTATATGAATTATTTTATATATATGAAGAACAATTAACACAACTTAATGTACTGAATATGTCATTATTTTCCCAATTTTGTAATGCTATCTTACTCATTTAAAAATTTGGATATGATCATTTTATTTACTATAATTTTATAATTCTTGACAGCTGATCAAGCCAATTCCCATTCATTTTTTCTTCTTTTACTATTTTTATATTCAGAATTGTCCCAATTTTGTGAATATTATTTCATACAAATTTTAGAATTATCATGTCATGTTTCATGAAGAAAAATCTTGGTGTGATTTGGATTGACATTGCACTGAACTCAGTGCTAATTTAGAGGACAATTTATATTTTGTGTGATTCCTCTTCTAAATTATTCCATGGTGATCTTACAAAGATCATTTGAAAAGATATATTTATTCCTACATGCTTAATTAGTTTATTGTGATTTTTTGTGAGAATGAGATTTTTTAAAATTATTTTTAAGTGGTTATTGCTGATATGTAAGAATTCTATTGATTTTTGAAATATGTATTTTATATTCAGGTACCTTTCTGAGCTACCTTAATAGTTTTAAGAAAATATACGTGCTCCTAGGCTTTCTATGTAGACAATCATGCTCTGAAAATGACAATTAAAAAAAAAACAAACAACTTTCCTTTCGATTCTCTTTCTTTTTGCTTGTCTTTTTACATCGGCTAGGAACCACATAAACATGTTGAGCAGAACTGATGACAGTAGTCATTTATGTATTTTTTTCTGATTTAATGGAAGTGCTCTAAATGTCAACTCATATGTGTGCTGAGATCTGAAGTGATTAGGTCAATATATTTTATCAGATTAAGAAAATTTCTTTCTATTTCTATTCTATTAAACTGCACAAAATCATAAATAGAAGTTGAATTTTTTATTGCTTTATGAAATCTATTCAAATAAACACATTTCTGTTTTCTCTTTTAATCTGCTGAAATATGGGGATATTCTTTAATGTTGACCCATCATTATATACCCAAGATATCTGAGATATACAAATCTGTGATAAGTTCTACTACTTTGTGATTTTAAGCAATATTTATAATTTTATATGAAATTGTGAATTTTGACTTGCTAAGACTTACATTAGGAGTTTTGCATAAATGTTCATAAGTCTGATTGGCCTATAATTTTGCCTTCTTGAACTGCCTCTGTCTGGGTCTGGTTGATGCTTTACTATTCTCTTAAAAAGAGTGGAGAAGCTTTTCCTATTTCTCCATTTTCTGAAACAGTTTGTAAAAGAGATGGACTATGTTTTCCTTCAGTTGTAGAAAATTCCTGGGTCTAACAGCTTCAGATTTTTATAATATAAATTTTTAATTTTATTATTAATGCTTTTAATGTTAATCTTTCAATAATGATTTTCTTTTTATTCCTGATTCAATTTTAGAATTTATTTTTCTGCATTTCCAATTTTATCTATGTTTTCTTATTTATTGCCATAAAACTATTCTCTTATTTTTTAACCTCCCTTGACCTATTGTTATTTATTCCTCTCTATTCCTTTTGATAGTTAATTTACAATTTCCTCCAATTTTTTTTCTTGATCTGTGTTGTTTTTCATTTGCCTTTTCTATGAAACTGGTTGTGGTTTTATTCAACATATCTAATATATATGTATACTTAAATTTTTGTTTATTTCTGCTTTTCTATTTATTGTTTCATTCCTTCAGATTTGTTTTCTATTTACTTTTTAATATTTTTCTAGTGTTTTTTAAATTGATGCTTAATTCATTAATTTTGTAAGTGTTTATGTCTAAAAGAATTCATTAAATATCTTCATTTGCTTTTAAATGTCAGTTTGGCTGCATCCCACAATTTTTGATATACAATAATTTCACTTTCATTAATTCCTAAATATTTTCTAATTATAACATTTTATTTATTTCCTTTTATTTTTGTAATGATTACCAGGCACTGTAAAGTTAATGATGTTTTCATCTTTCAATTCTTTCAAAACTCTCCATCAGTTGATTAATGTCTATTCACTTAGCCAGCCTATGAATTCCCCAAAGGCAAAAATTGTCTTCTATTAATCCCCTGCCTCAGGCCTTGGCATAGTCGTGGGCATACACCATAGGAAGAAATAAATACGTGTCAGTTCTTCAGACCCATTTACCATTGATTCATTAATAAATTCCCTCATTCATTTAATAGATATTTCTTGAAATTTTGAGAATTAGATAATGGGGAGTGTTCTAGACACAAAGGTTTGTTATACTCTAAATATTGTTGGAATCTAGCACTCTGAGACATGAACTCTTCTGCTTAATGGGGGGCTCTAGATACAATTGTCCCTGAATATCCCAGAGGAATTGGTTCCAGGACCCCTGCGGACACCAAAATCCTCGGAAGCTCAAGTCCTTTGTATAAAATAATGTGGCATTTGCATATAACTTATGCATACCCTCCTGTTTACCTCAAATCATCCCCAGATTACTTATAATGCCTAATGCAATGTAAATTCTGTGTAGTTGTCAATATAATGTAAATGTTATATAAATAGTTACCAGTGAAAAGAAAATTCAGGTTCTGCTTTTTGGAAATTTCTGGAATGTTGTTTTTTTTCCCGAATCTTTTTGATCTGCATTTAGTTGAATCTGTAGGTATAGAACTGTATAACTGTAGGGCCAACTGTATAAGCCACTACACAGATCACATTTTTTTCTATAATTAATTTTTCTAAACCCTTCAGTTTGTTATTTTGGCTACCTGTTGGTGGAATTAGAGTCCATATTATAAATGAATGATGCAGCACTGTGTTGAGGCGTTTAAAAGAGGGGGACGGCAGATCTTTTAGTGTTTCCTTTTATTTGGATGTGGATATAAGGCTACTGGATTTCATTTGGGGTCTACTTTTTGGTCTGCTGCCAGATAGAATGATCTAGAATACTTAAAAAACACTGTTATCTGGACACAAATCCAGATTGAAAGAGACAAAAATACAAGTCAGGTGTGGGTCTGGGTATCAGTATTTTGTCAAAGATTTCCAAATGATCCTACAGTGTACTCAGGGCTATGACAATTGGACCATAGTTATTGTTTAATCTATAGCTTAGTACCTCTTTCTACCTTTATTGTCTGCTCTTATTGTTAGGTTTTGTTTACCATTTCTCAAGTAGGTTTCTGGAATTTGCAAGTTGGGTACATGGAATATGCAGACATTGGTAAAATAGTTTTCATTTTGCTTTAAAATAAGCATGTTTGTTATAAAAACTGTCTTTAAAAACATGCTTGAGATAAAGAGCTGGCCAATCTCAATCTCTCCTCCATATCTGGGTACAAAGAAATGGTATGTTGAAGCCTAAAAGCCTTTATAGCAGATAGGTAGCTGAAAACATTATGGTGAATGTCTCATGAAGGTTCCAGAGACATCAGAAACCTAAACTAGCTCTTCAATGTCTCCCCTAGGCACCAGAAACCTTGTAACTGTGGTCAAGGGGTGAGATTCAATACAAGAAGAACACTTTTTCATATTTCTGCTATTTTCAGGACTGAAGGGAATAGCAAACTTTAGAAGCTGTAGTATGCATGGGTACCTTAACATGGGGCCCAGTGGTGAGACAAGAGCAGGGCTATACCGCCTTTGCTCTTTGTCCATCAAACCACAACAAATGAGCTTCTATTATACAGAAAATAAAATGCAATGGGCTAATAGTTTCTTACCATACTAGTTCAACTGTAACTACTTTTATCAATCGAAGCATCAGTAGCAGTAGGGTGCTCTTGTCCAAATTCTACAAAAGAATTACTAGCCAATGTAGAAGTAGCATCTGGTGCAGTCTGCAAGTCAGAGCCCCCTCAAAAGTCACTGCATGAATAGTTTTCCTGCAGCAATCAGTAAATCTTCTTTCATCAATAAAGTCACTTTCTGCTGTATATCCTTTCCAATAAACAGCTATATCCCTAAGTATCCTTAGTTTCTCCTGACAATAGGCATTTCCATAACTCAAACTGTCAGAGAGGGTGAATTGTATTGAGAAAATTAATAAATTTTTGAAGAATCAAATCATTATTAACAAAGAGCTTCACCTGGAAGATGTGTGTGATTTCTTTCAGATGGAAAATCCTGCCTCTCTTCTGAATCATTTTTTGGAAAAACATATAGTGATAACTTGGGGGATAAATAAGGTCAATTAGAAGTATTAGAATCATATACAAATAATTTGTTCTACTTGTGATTAAAACTTTCATTCAAGCTTTCTCTTCTTTTTCTAAGAGAAAAATAGCATTTTCCTATACAGATGTGGTAATTTGAGGAAATTCTCCCATGTAGCTAATATAAACATATTTTGTGTCATTGTTGAGTCTAGGAGACTGGATTCCCCAAATTATCCCTCTTGTAGAAATTTATTGTTAAGTAAACTTCAGTCCACACCACTTCCTCAACCTTGCCCAAAGAAACACATTGTCTGAACAATCAAAGAATTACAACCTTGGAAGGAAGATTAAAGTTCATCTAATGGAACCGACTACTACACAGAAGCTATCCTTCTTTCTAAAATGTATGCTTATTTCCCAGGGATTGTTTTGCAAGTAACATTATATCTAAGCAGTTGGAGAAATGTATGAATTGGGTCTCATTTTGACTATGTTGGTTATTTCTATAGCCAAAGATTTTATTTTCTTCCTTTTTTCTCCAAATCGCAAGTCGGCTTTGATCTTATATCAGTGAATGTATTCCCATGGGTAAGCAAGAAACATGCCAAAAAGTATAGAAGAATATCACCAAAGATGCATATCATTAGTGCACAAATGGATGTTTTTCACATCTGTAGCTATAATAATCCAGGGTTCTCAAACTTCATAGATTGAAAAGCTTTAATTTGATCCATTGTCAGTCCAAGGTTATTTGGCTAGAAAAAGTTGAGCTTAGATTTTTAACCTTCTGCAGTGAGTGATAGTAATGGTAGTTGGGGGCTAGTTGTGGAGTGGTGGGTGGGGAGTCTGATGAACTTAGAGACATTATTTCTGAGAATGGGAAGCTTGATTGATAGCTAGTTGGGAACTTCCAGCCCTGTTGTAATATGTAACTTCAATTGACCATCCCTGGTTTAGTTCACCCTGCATTGAAGATCAATCAACCCTTTCTCTTGTGAAGTAGACTTCCATAGAGAATGTCTGAGCTGAGGGAGTCTTATCCAAAAACTAAGATCACCTACTGTGTGCCGAACAAAAGTTTGAAAACTCCTCTCTCAGTTTACTTTACAAACTTACATCATAAACTTTGGATTTTGATAGTAAGAGATAAACATATTAAATCTGACAAAAATATTCATTTCCAGAAGAAATTGCAAAAGATTTATGATCCTTATCTTCACTAGTCATTGAAATTCATATTTGTTTTATTCTTTGGGTATAGAGTTATTTGAACTAAGAATAATTTATTAATTTAAAGGATGCAATGATCAGTTTTTAGAATAAACCCACTCTATAGTTTATTAATTTTAATGGTTGATACATCTCCCTAAAACCTGTCTTAATCATGACTATTTGAGCCAAAAGTCTGGCACTGTTACAGGAAGGAGTAAAACATTTTTTTTAATAATTATAATTTCTTTAAAAGTCATAAAAGTTGTATATTGTCAAAAGTTAGTATGTACTTGAATGTGTGTGTGTGTGTACACCCTCAGTAACTATGGAAACAAACAAAACAGGTCCTAAAATTGGGGAAATCTTTGTTTTCCCAGCAGGGAAGAGAGGAGGAACTCACCCTAAATAAGGAAGTCACAAATGAAACAGTGAAGATGTTTTGAAGAAGATCAAAATTGAGCCAGAAAACTAAGTAACTGAAACATTTTAAATCATATATAATCATAAATAAAAATTATATAATTATAAAAGCATATATAATCAAGCCTTTAATTTTCTAGGCTTTTAAGAAAACCCGTTCTCTTTGCTTTTCTACTCTAGAAAACTTAGAACCAAATTTACAGCCCAGCTATTGTAACTGCAGATACTTTTTGATATACAGACCCAAATGTGACTCGTACTCCTTTACACACATCCTCCTGTATACTTTAAATCATTCCCACTGACTGAGGGCTGTTACAAGATGGTTGACTCCCTGACACTGACAGCCTGCCCTGTGTGGTGGTTGAGCCCCCTCGTAAGCTCTCTGTGACTTTGCAGGCATTAGTAGGAGGAAGCCTTTGCCAGGAATAACGGGTACCCAGGGGATATGAATGAGACACCAAGGGCTGCTGACACAGAAAGCGAGAGTAAGAACAGGAGACAAAGGTATCTTCAAGACAGTTCTCCTCGTATTCATCCTTTGCATAATTTGGTAACTGATATTCAGACTGCTTTGGAGAAAAAGGAGGAAGTGACCAGTTGTTCAAAGTTAGGATAATGGTGTCCTGTTTTAGCTCTTTTATTTATTTATTTTTGGCTATGTTGGGTCTTTGTTGCTGCGCGTGTGCTTTCTCTAGTTGTGGCCAGTGGGGGCTACTCTTTGTTGCGGTGTGTGGGCTTCTCATTGCACTGGCTTCTCTTGTTGCAGAGCATGGGCTCTAGGTGCACAGGCTTCAACAGTTGTGGCTCGTGGGCTCAGTAGTTGTGGCGCATGGACTTAGTTGCTCAATGGCATGTGGGATCTTCCTGGACCAGGGCTCAAACCCACTTCCCTACATTGGCAGGAGATTCCTAACCACTGCGGCACCAGGGAAGCTCTGTTTTAGCTCTTTTATACATCAGTGCAAGAACCTATTTCAAAGTCAAATGTGAACACATCTTAGACCTGTCACTGCCATATATTCCTCCTGCCTCTTTTTAACAGTGTGACTTTTGGGGAGCCAGCTACTAGCAACAGTCTTGCCAACTGTGGGTTCAAAGGAAAGCATCAGGAAAGAGACTTTTACTTACCCTTCCTACCGTTACTTCTTTCAGTACCTGCTGCAGGACACAGCCAGCCAAACTCCACCTGGTTCCCATGCATTGTAAGACTTTTAATCTTTGCCCCAATCTTCTCCTGAGATAAACTTATGGGTAACTTTTCTTCAGGCCTTCTGTCCTGATCCTTTTATATCTCCAACAGTCAGCTTCTGTCAAACTTGTGAGAAATAAAGGATTTTACAGATGCTGAGAAAAGATCAGAGGCACAAACCTAGTTAAAAATTCCAAAATCGATATTTTAAAAAAGGGATGAAAAACCCCAGGAAACCCCTAGGTTGTCTAAGAAGTGCTCAGTTCAAAGGTAGTAATTCAGGGATGAATCTGAGGATCTGAGTGTCAATAGGATCTTGGTTTGATAGGAAATGAACGATCCTTTTCAGGGAGCCATGGGACTATTTGACTTTATGACCGTTGTACAAGGTGAAACTATAAACTAGAGCACTGGGGCCATTGAAAGAATGTGAAGAGGAAAATCATTCACTCTGCTTCTCTCCAATGCCTACTTCTTAATTTTCCTGGAGGATAAAAAGCAAACTAGAGAGGAAAGATGTCAGCAGTTTAATCAAAGTTTCCATTTTAATACATAGCTAAACTGGTAACGTCTAAAATGATCAATTGAATAAGGTAATTTTATATCTGTATATCTTGACTGTATATTTTGAGGAGATTTGCATGAGGTCCTCAGGGTCCTGAAGAAGGAGTAAGGTTTGGATACAGTTTTTGTGAAATCTTCCGGAACCTGGAGTATGTCTCACTCTTCTAAGCTAATGTATTAGACTAATATATTCACCTGTTGAGTCTGCCTGATTTTATCTTGGACCAGGTGAGGCAACCAGATGTTACAGGATACTCATGTTTGACATACCTCTTCCTCAAATCTGTTGAGACAGATCTGAATCCCAGAACCTTGTCTATCCACCATGCCAGTCCAGCTTGTAGAATGGACCTCAGACTCCAAATTCTCCTGTTCTCTCACAGGTCTGAAACCCTGCCCTGAACATTAGCTTTCTTGTCTGCACCTTCCTTCTCTTTCTGTATGGCCTAGGTTCTCCCCAAATTCCCAACCTCTGCCTGAATAGGAAACTTGCCCAGATATCAACACCCGTGTCTGGCTGACTTAGAGTTTTTCTGATATGGGGTGCTCCTGGAGACAATGCTCGGCACACTAGAGTCCTTGCTTCCACAGTCTTCCTCAGGTGTTGGAACTTGTACAGGCCAGCCCCTCACTCTCTATTTTGCCTGTACAGGACTGGCCAATGGCTCACGTTGCAATAACCTCTACAAACCTGAGGTCCAGAAGTCTCAGCTGCTCATGTTCATGTTTCAGGATATCGAGGCTGCAGCCCAACTTGTTTATGCCAGAGCTCCCTATGATGGGGAGAGGAGTCATTTGATGTGTCCAGGCTAGGGATGACCAATACCCAGCACTTGTGACACTACTTCTTATTTCTAAGCAGGGATCTAAGCAGGCTTTTCTAATTAACCAATTAGTGTATACTTTCGCATCTAGGCCAGACATAGCCACGGGGATTTTCTTACTTTATTATTTTATACAGCCAGTGCCAATAGATCACAGTTAAACGAAACCCACATTCCATCCCTGGTGAAAGGCGTGCTGCTAAGGCAAGCACTTAAAAGAGAAGGCACCATGAGTTGACTCAGAGAATGAGTTTATGGGGAGGGTCAAAGTCCCTAGGTACAGAAGTGAGGGAGAAAAAGTTACTGGATCACATTGAGGGCTCATTAGGAAGGGAATCTTTATTGTGGCGATGGCCCAGTGACACTCAAATTCTTGGCTTCAGCTGCATTCAATTCTTTAGCAATCCTGGCTCAGCAGAGCAGGGTCAGAGAAAGCAGTCTGATGCATTGATCCAAATCTGTGAAGTCTCAGGATGACCATACTGGCCATTGTGCTCCTCCGTTACCATTGGTCATGTTGGCGAACAGACCTTATTACCAGCACTGATTCTTTTCAGAGAAGCTCTTTAACCAAGCTTCGGAAGTGGCTCTCCTTCACTCCAGAGTGGAGAAACATTCTGGTACATAACTGAAATTCAAACAAGATTGTGTTAATGCCACACTAACAAAAACCAAGTGGATTTAATGGCAATCAACAAATTCAACATTTGTATTTTTTTTTCATATGAAGTCTACCTAATTGCCCCAAGATCATCTGCTCTTAACTCTTTAGAGCTGCGGTCACTAATGCCCCAACACCAGTAGACTCTGTATTCTTCAGATTTTGAGCTGATATTGATTAGTTGGATCATTTAGCAACAATCACAGTCCCAACATGTGCCTGAGCTTAGAATAAAGTCAATATCTTTCTTGGAGAAGAGAGACACTTATACTCCTCCCCTCAATTTCATAACTTTACCCTTGGTGTTGGGGAACACCTACCTTAATTCTGCCCTCTCTCTACCCTTTATTATCAGTCCTCCATCTTAATAGTAAGAAGACCCTTTAACCTGAATGTTCAGAGCCCACGATATTCTTTGGGCCACATTTTCCAGTAGATGGTAATACAGTGCCTTAGAGATCTGAAGGAAGGGAAAATCTTCACCTTTGTGCCTTTCTATGTGGTGAATAGATCTGACAGGACCCACCTCACCGTGCCCAGCCCTCTGCTTTGCCTGTGATTGGGAAAGACTGGCACTGGCATAGATGCTTGGGAATTTAGGATGTAGCAGGGGGAAGGAGGTGGCCCCATTCGTGCCTCTAAGCCCAAAGAAAGTTTGTAAATTCATCTTTTTACAAAGAAATTCTGCATTTTAAGAGAGAGAAAGTGTCAAGCATTTGCCTAGCTTTAAATAAAGTGTAATTTGGTTCCCATTTTTCTTGTGATCCTTGTTTAATTAAGGCCCAACTACTGGACTTCTTGCTATAACGTTGTTACCTGAATGGTGAGCTGTGGCTGAGATACTTGAACCACTTCAGACATACTCTGCCTCATCCTCCTCTAATTACCAAAGAAAGAGCCTCTGTCCCTCTCAACCTTTGCCAAAAAAAAAAAAAAAAAGCTATATCATAGCAAATTTTTGGAGCACAGAAGTAGCAAGTTCAATCTTTGCTAAAGATCAATGTGTAAGAATATGATTGATGAAAGACATATGCTATGAATCCAGGAAAGGGAAGTATTATCATAAGTGCCAAATATTTGTCATTTCTTGCCTGGAATACAAGCTTCCATGGATGCAGCAAAAATATGGCCAGAACCCAGATATATCCAGAAATAATATTTATATCCCTTATCACTCAGAATGTAAAGTGATCATATGCCACTTTTTGCCCAAGACAGATGGGTTTATACTTGCAGTCCTTCTTTCACTCTCAAAAGTGTCCCACTTCAGACAGCACATGATATATGGTCACCCTATGTGATTCGTTCTACTATACACTAAGTGTAAATCCTAAAATCTTAGATTGGAAGGTAAGACTCTTCCTAACCTAGTCCAATTCTGCCTATTCTCCTATGTCTCAAAAAAAAGTAGCCTAAACTTGTCAAAGTTGACCAAAAAAATCAAATATATTGATGCTAAACTTGGTATGTACATATACAGAATAAAACTTCTAATTTTTTTCAAAGTATAGTTCAATATGTTATTGCATTGCAAGGTTCTAGAATTCAAGGTATTATAATTTTGGCACATGATCTAGAATGAAAACACAAACAGCTGCTTGTAGAGATGTGTGACTCAGGACATAACATTAAATCTAGCTTGTACATGGAAGTGTCAAAATATCTTCAGAAACTTATGAAAACAACACCGAACTCAGAGTGTGCGCATGCACACACATAAACACACATTCTTTTAGCCAAATTATTAGGTTTAACGTTTATAACTGAAGCAATAAAACTGATGAATATAGAATCTATTTCTGAATCAAGTTCAGCAGTCTCCTCCAAACGTCATTTTGAGGTCCCAGAATAAATGCCCTTTCATGTTGCAACTGAAGCCAGGGCCAATTCTGCAAGTGGTCTTGGAAAACTGCCTTCAGAATTGACTCTCCCAGGGGAGGGTTTACTGTTAGAGGAAGCAGAGATACAGGAGGTGTTTTTGAGACCCAGAAAGAGACAGAGGAGGAGGTGAAAGTGTAACTTAGAACAGGTGGCTTCAATTTCTCTTTGCCCACTAGTCCTATTCATTATTATTTTTTGTCCTATTCATTATTAACAGCAACAGTTTCCACTTGTGTAGAGAACAATTTTGTATTAATCCATTTTAACTTACCATACCCACAAACTCCAGGGTATACATTCCAGGCATTACACTGTGGGGAAGTTATTCTCATTTAGGAACAAAGATAATCTGAGCTCTGTTGACTCTGACTCAACGAGTAGCTGAGGCCTTATTATGTAACAACTCCCAGTCCTTATATTTTACTGCACCCTAAAGAAGATTAAAATTCCCCAAGTCAAAATATATAAAATAAGACAAGGTACACGTCATAATCAGATTTAGTAATTAACAAATTGCTCAAATGTGAGAAAGATCTTATTCAATGGATTTAGTCAGGAAATAATTGAAGAAAGAAACTCCATTTTATATTGACCCAAATAGATGGGTAATTTTTAGTGGGAAGGGAGAGAAACTACATTCCTGGAGAAATTCACCCAGCATAAGTAAAGACACAGAAGCAGAGACTTTAAGAAGTTTGTATTGCAAGAGCAAGATTACTGCACTGGATTGAGAAGATTATTTGGGGCTATGTGTAGAGTACCAGAAAATTATGACATCTTCAATAAATTGTAGTCCAACCTATTTTTAAAATAGTTTGTCCAAAAGGCATATAAGATATTTCTGATCACACTGTAGTATGAATAGACATTAATAAGAATTTTTAAAAGTTGGCATTAAAGTATTCCAAATAACTCTTTAAAAACAGAAAGAGCAAAATTGGAAAATGATGAAAGTGAGGGTGTTACTAGTTCAAAGTTAAGGTCTATAACCAAAGCTCTTCTCTCAGGCTAAGTCACATCTATGTTTTTATTGAAAAAGAAAGAATAAAAATATAAATAAAAGAATAAAAAATATTAAAAAATACTTTTAATTTAAAAGTATTTAAATTAAAAAATAGTATTAAAACAACAATGAAGCAAGTTTAAAGGAAATAAGAGGAAGTATATATAAAAGTAGAGACTAATGAATTAAAATAAAAACAAAGCAAGCCATATATATAAATATACATATATATGTACGTATATATCCCTACCTAAGAGAGAGAGAGGGAAAGAGAAGAAAACAACAGCACACATAAATTAAATAAAATTGAAAAGGTATACAATATCAGATATTCGATTAAATAAATAATAAGAATCTCATGCATCCCTAGATGCAAACAAATTTTAATGTTAAAGAAAAGAATATTTTTTCATGAAAAATATAGATTGCCAAAACATGCTTAAGAAAATTAAAAAGTCTAAACAGACCAAAAACCCTGGGGAAATGGTGGCAGGGATGGGGATGGAGTGGGAGTGCTAAAAATTCAACTAGGATCATTGTGCTTTCCATTGAGTTATTGGAAATTTCAGGAAAATAAAATTCTCATGATATAGAGGTAGTTATAGTCCATGAAATATTCAGTGAATCCCAATTAAATTTAATCATTTGGAAGCAACCAAATAATGATAAAAGATACAGAAGACTTAAAAAGCATAACTTAATTTTTAATTAAATCGGCATATAGAGAGCATTATACACAAGAGTTCAAGAAGACACTTTCCCTTCACATGCACTTGAATTATTTACAAAATTTGACTATGGGCTAGGTCATGGATGAAGCTTCAACAAACATTAATACATTGGTATTATTGAAATTATGTTATCTGATCACTCTGCAACTATTTTAGAAATCCAAATATTATAAAATTATAATATGATTGGAAATTTAAGCCTATCCCTAAGTAACTTAGAGGTCAGAGAAGAAGTCATATGTATGTCAGAAAATATTAACACCAAAGAAGTTTTAAAAAACATCAAAATGTATCAAAACTAGTGGGATGTAATTAAAGTGAAATTTATAGGGGCATTTTAGCCTTAAATACACACATTAATTTAAAAAATAAATGAGCTGGGCTTCCCTGGTGGCGCAGTGGTTGGGGGTCTGCCTGCAGATGCAGGGGACATGGGTTCGTGCCCAGGTCTGGGAAGATCCCACATGCCACTGAGTGGTTGAGCCCGTGGGCCATGGCCACTGAGCCTGCGCATCCAGAGCCTGTGCTCTGCAACGGGAGAGGCCACAGCAGTGAGAGGCCCGCGTACCATTAAAAAAGATAATAATAAAATAATAATAAATTAATTTAAAATAATAAACGAGCCAGAATACAAATTAAGAAGGTATGTGTGTGTGTGTGTGTGTGTGTGTGTGCACGCATGCACATGTGCACATGCATGCAGTTGAAAATATATGGTCATACAGTTGAAAATATATGGAAACTACATTGGGAAGTGGATAGCAAAATAAAACTAAAGAAACGTGGAGGAAGGAGGTAATGATAAGTGTAGAAATTAATGAATTAATGAATTGACAAAAACACAAAAACAGAATTAAGAAAAGCAAATTTTGGTTTTGAAAAGAGAAAAAATAGACTAAGCTCTGGGAAGAACTATTGGGCACTGGGGGAAGGGAGTAGGTGAGAGATGGAGCTGGAATAACGAAATACTGGAAAAAAAAAAAGCTATACTTTCAGAGGACAGTAAAGATGAGAGAATATCAGGGAAAACCTTAAGATTTTTATAAATAATTTTGAACATTTAAATGTGTTTTTAAATGAACTTATCAATATCAAATTGCCAGAGCTAATTCCACAATATTTTGAAAGCCTGAATAGTCCCATAAACATTAAAGAAGGGAATCATTTTTTTAACAAATTAATTGATTATTTAACTAATTAATATTAAAAGTACAAAGGAACAGAAACGATTGTAAGAGGAAACTATTGCCCACATAGAAGAGTCATGTATCTTACCACTTAACAAATATGTGTTGCATTTGATTTGCATATATCATCCATAAAGAGGAAATAGAACTGAAAAAAGATCACAATCATAAAGAGAAGATGCCTAGGAAAAAATGTAAAGAAAGATGTACAAGAACTTTATTGAAGATACTTATAAAGCTTTTTTTAAAGGGACTGAATAAGACTGAGATAAATGGAGAGAACATGTTGATAAGTAAAAGCGCTTAACAGTAGAAAAGCATCATCTCTCCTACTTGATCTACAGATTAAAAAAAATTGTTTTTAAAATGTTTTTTTAGAAAACAATTTGGCATTAAATATAAGGAGACTTAATCATAGCTTGGAAATTATACACATATATCAATTCAACCTAGAATAATCATGGATGAACATAATGATATATGTACATGTAAATCCATTATAACATTATTTATGAGTAAAAATCAGGAAACTAAACTGTAAAAGTAAAAAAATAGTGAACATATATGTTAAGATTTCACATTCCCATTAAATCATGCTGTTGAAGAATACCTAATCATATCATGTGTTCATGGATCAGAAGAATTAATATTGTTCAAATGTCCATACTACCCAAAGCAATCTACAGATTTAATGCAATCCCTGTGAAAACACCCATGACATTTTCTCACAGAACTAGAACAAATAATTCTAAAATTTGTATGGAACCACAAAAGGCCCCCAATAGCCAAAAGAATCTTGAGATAAAAAAACAAAGCTAGAAGTATCACATGCTCTGACTTTAGATGGTACTACAAAGTTACAGTAGTCAAAACAGTATGGTAGTGACACAAAAACAAACACATAAATTAATGGAACAAAATAGAGAGGCCAGAAACAAACTCACACCTGCATGGTCAATTAATCGACTACAAAGGAGGCAAGAATATACAAATGGGGAAAAGACAGTCTCTTCAATACTGCTGTTGAGAAAACTGGACAGCTACATGTAAAAGAATGAAATTAGAACATTTTCTCGCACCATATGCAAAAATAAACTCAAAATGGATTAAGTCCTAAATGTAAGACCTGGAACCATAAAACTAAAAGGAAACATAAAGAGTATGCTCTTTGATATAGGTCTTAGAAATATGTTTTTGGATCTGTCTCCTCAGGCAAGGGAGACAAAAGTGAAAATAAATAATTCTGACCTAATCAAACTTAAAAGCTTTTACATAATTAAGGAAACCATCAACAAAAGAAAAAGGCAACCTAGTGAATGAGAGAAGATATTTGCAAATGCTATGTCTGAAAAGGGGTTAATATCCACTATATATAATAAATAACTCATACAACTCAATATCAAAAAAAGACCCCAAAGACCCAATTAAAATATGGGCAGAGGACCTGAATAGGCATTTTTCCAAAGAAGACTTACAGATGGCCAACAGACACATGAAAAGATGCTAAACATCACTCATCATCAGGGAAATGCAAATCAAAACCACAATGAGATATCATCTCACACCTGTTGGAATGACTGTCATCAAAAGACAAGAAATAACAAGTGTTGGCAAGGATGTGGAGAAAAGGGAACCCTAATACACTGTTGGTGGGAATGTAAATTGGTACAGCCACTCTGGAAAACAGTATGGAAGTTCCTCAAAAAATTAAAAATAGAACTACCATGTAATCAAGCAATTCTACTCCTATATATATCCAAAGAAAGTAAAAACACTAATTCAAAAAGATATATGCACCCCAATGTTCATAGCAGCATTATTTACAATAGTAAAGATATGGAAGCAACCTTAGTGTCCATCAACAGATGAATGAATAAAGAAGATGTAAGGGACTTCCCTGGTGGTGCAGTAGTTAAGAATCCACCTGCCAATGCAGGGGACATGGGTTCGATCCCTGGTCTGGGAAGGTCTCACATGCCACGGAGCAATTAAGCCCGTGCACCACAACTACTGAGTCTGTGCTCTAGAGCCTGCAAGCCACAACTACTGAACATGTGCACCACAACTAATGAAGCCCATGCACCCTAGAGCCCCTGTACTGCAACCCCTGAGCCCACACACCACAACTACTGAAGGCCGCACTCTCTAGGGCCTGCATGCCACAGCTGCTGAGCCTGCGTGCTGCAACTACTGAAGCCCACATTCCTAGAGCCCATGCTCCACAACAAGAGAAGCCACCACAATGCGAAGCCCACACACTACAACAAAGAGTAGCCCCCGCTCGCTGCAACTAGAGAAAGCCCGCACGCAGCAATGAAGACTCAATGCAGCCAAAAATAAAATTAAAACAAAGATGTGATATATATTACATAATATATTAATATATAACATGTACTATTATGTGTTAATGTATGTAACATGTACTATTACATGTTAATAGATATAACATGTAATTATAAAAAAAGAATAAAATTTTGCCATTTACAACAAAATGGATGGACCTGGAGGGTATTATGCTTAATGAAATAAGTCAGAGAAAGATAAAAACTGTATGTTTTCCCTTATATGTGAAATCTTAAAAATAAAATAAGTGAATGAATATAACAAAACAGAAGCAGGCTCACAGATACAGAGGGCAAACTAGTGGTTACCAGTGCAGCGAATGGTGGGAGGAGGGGCAAGATAGGTGAACGGGATTAAGAGGTACACACTAATAAGTATAAAATGAGATACAAGGATATAATGTGCAGCACAGGGAATATTGTCAGTATTTTATAATAGCTTTATATGGAGTATAATCTATAAAAATATTGAATCACTACGTTCTGCACCTGAAACTAATATAATATTGTAAGTCAGCTATATACTTCAATTTAAAAAAAAAAGAACACCTAACGACCTGGAAAATTCTTCTGATATGATTTAAATGAAAAAGCTAAAGAAAAAATAAAATACACATAATCCCAATTTTGTAAAACTCAAGCCTATCTATATGCATATAAAAAATTGGAAGAAAATTATTAAAGCATGTTAAGAATTTATCTCTAAAGATTAAAATTAGTGAAGGAAAAGTTTAGCTTCCATATTTTCTACATATGTTTATACTAATGATATTTATTTTTCAAAGATTCCTCACACACAAAAAGATATTTGTTCTATGTTTACTAATGTAGAGAAAAAGGTTCCTTTAGTTGGTCAACTTGCTTCACTTTGTATATGAAGCAGGATTTGAACTCATGTTTGTCTGAACAGTAATCAGTATTTTTTCCACTATGCACCAGTAGTGTTTCCCCCACTCACGGCCATTCTGTTTGTTTCTTATCTTTGTCAGCTACTCTGCTAATGTAAATCAAACTGAAGAACACTGGGTAGGATAGAATAACTGCAATGTTTATTGGAGACCCTTCAGGAGAAAAGTACCTATTATAGATATTTAATGGAGATTGGAGAATTTCAGAATACAAAGTAGAAGGCAGGGTTATGTCCCGCCTAAATCATTTTCCAATCAGCCTGCCTAGGAGTCACACCCACCCCAATATACCCCTTACCAATTTCCTGTTAGCCTGTCCTGAAATATTTACCACCTAACTCTTAGAATCTTAAAATAAGAAATTATAAAGAATGGGAAGTGTTTTGAAAGCTTATGAACATTTTACTTCCATCTAATTGAAGATTTCCTCTTAAACAAATCATGACTTATCTCAAAGTTATTGGACAGTTTTAGTTGGTAAATAATTTTACTGTTGATTCAAAATCCATCTTCCCATATTTTCCTACCCTTAGCATTAATTCTACCCCCCTGGGAATAGCTAGGACATGGCTATCCCTCATCTCATATTCAGAGCTTGATAAATGTTCAATCAGTGCATGATTCCTGGGTTTTTCCTCTTCCAAGCTAAGCAGATTGAATTCCTTTGCAAGATTCTTACAGAATGTGGTATCCTATATTATAACTAAGCAGAATAATCCAATTTGGATTTGGAAGAAAACAAAATTATCCTTGCTCTTTTCTTCATTCTCTTGCTTTCTAAGAAGAGTTTAAGAAGGAAAGGACCATCACTTTAGAGAAGTACCTTCTACCTGAGTGTGCACTCTCCTTTAGGTATCAGTGCAGGCAGTGAACTTTGGGTAAACTCATTTGCTATCCATTTATATAGATAGATACATAGAAGTATATAGGAAAAATAATTCTACTTGAGAAAAAAGCTTTTAAATACTGGAAATTTTATTTACTATGTGACCTTGGGCAAATCACCATCTTTCTGTGTCAGCAGGTTTCTTTTGGTTATGTTACAGAAAACCCAACTCAAAATGGTTTAAACTGGAAAGGGAATGTGTTGGCAAGTTAAACCAAACATTTTAAGATTAGTGAATCATACGTGGCTGTATGGATGAACTCAAATAATGTTGCTAGATTCCAGTCTCATTTCCTTCCCTCTTTTGTCTCAGCTTTCCTCCCCGTTGGCATAATATTAATGGCAAGATGGTTGTCATCATCTCCCCACTCAAAATTATTCTCTCAGTTACCCCAAGGGAAAAGAAGTTCTCTTTTATTATCAGTTCCAACAAAAGTTCCAGAAATGAGTCTCATTAATACCCAAGGAAGAGATTTATGACCATTCTGCAAAGGACACAAAGGAGCTAGATGGGAGATGGAGAAGGGGGTGGGTGTTGTTGCCTTAAAGATGTTATGGGAGTATGTCCTAAGATCCAGAATACCTTGAAATCTAGACCATTCCAATATTGTACAGCAACAGATTGGGGCTCCGATACCCTCTATCCAGTATCTCAGCTTTTTCATTTGTCAATTAAAGAGGTTAAATTAGGTGATATAAAGGCCCAGCTTCCATGAGTCTCTGACTCTGATTCTCTCAGAAGTCTTTGTTTCTGATGTACACTTCCGCTGCCAAGACCCTAAAAGCTGAAGCCCAAAGGATGAAACCTGTTCCCAGTCACCTTGGAGGCTTGCAGAAAAAGCCAAAACCTTTATTTATTTATTTATTTTATTTTCAGTTGAATAAACTCTTAACCTTTAGCAGTAGGGTATTGATTTTCCTGGCCTGACTGCTGAACTCTGGTAATACAAGACTCCTGATCCCTGGGGAAGTGCCACGCACAGCAAGCCTAAAATGTGGTTTAGAGCTGCAGAAACCCAAGTGGGGCCCTCCATTTTCAGCCAAGACCAGGACATTTCTGATGGTCTCCTACATTCCTCTGCTAGATACCAACACCCTCCTTCCCCCACCAAAGACCATGCAAATAACACAAGTACATTGCTTGGGTCTGGTTGCCAACATTCCAAATACTTCAGAGGAAATGTGACCACTCTGGGTGCCTAAATTTACTTTGAAAGGTCATGGGCAAATGTGGACTATAAACGTACTGGCATTAAAACTGGTCTTCTACCCCTGCCCAGAATACCCAGTACTCAGAAAGCTTTACTAAATCTGCATAGGTTTAGCATTCCTGGATTTGCAATTTAAGCCAGATGCTTGGGCTATAAGAGGGTATGGGAAGGGTGGTGGGAGGTTATACGTAGGAAAAACATACATCTAGGTTGTCAAGGACAGTCATGGTTTTATGCCCATTTTTCCTGGTGTAGTTATTAATAGAACCACCTTTTATTCTCAAATGTGTCTTGGCTTGGAAGATAAACTATATAATCACCCTAGACTTTCCCAATGTGGCACAGCTAATCAACTTCATATTAAAAGTGCAGATCACCCAGTTTCAGTAGTGTTCTTTTTTCCCTGAGCCATAGGTAAAAGCACCCTCATGAAAAGTACTACCTTGTCCCTCAAACCACATCTTATAGGTTTCAAGAACCAACCCTCTCTCTACAAATGCCTGGGACACAACCTTATTACTTCCTGTCTCCAGCAGGGAAGATGAAGCGCTTTCTTAAGGTTATGTCATTGGCACCTGAGAACCATTAGTTCTGCTGAATTAGAAACATGTATATTTTAGCACATGTTGATGATTTCCCTACTGTAATTGAACTTGATTTTTATATTTCACCCAGAAATGTAATTGCTGGTTGGCAAAAGAAGGTAACCTGATGCTTTTTTGAGGGTGAGGGGAAAAACAGACCTTGGTTTTAGGCTATAACCTTGGCAAAATATAATAGAATCCTGCGTGTATGCATGTGTGCACACACATACACACACCCCCATACACGTGATTTATTTTAGCAGATGTGGGCACAGGAGTTGCCAGAGATGAATAACCCATTAATACCCCTTAAGAAAATTAGCCACTAAATTCAAAATAATTAGCTAGATCCAGGTTAATTCAAGAGGGTAGTCTGTTGGACCTGAAGGAGGACTTATAGAGGCAAAGTTAGAACAAGTTATTAAGGAACCAGGGTTGACAGATTGGAGATTCTAAGTTCTACGAAGTTGCTGCATAGAACTCTCTTCAGAGATGCCACTGACCCCTGGAAGCAGGCCAAAGTACCAGCTACTACCCTCTGTTCTGAGACCAATTCCAACATGGGTGGGGGAGGGGGAATTCTCCTAGCAACAAGCAATTCTTAAGATGCCAGATGGATGTCCTACAATTCAAATCAATTCTGACACTATTTCTCCAGAGATAGCATCATATTTCACAGGTTAAGTGTTCAGTCCTACAAGTCCTGGCCCCGTCCCCTTCAGATGCTAGTCACAAGTCCAGGTTGTCACCTGTGCTTCTGATCAATTGGCTATAAATCAGAGGTTCCCAAGACTCCCTCTTCAGGTTTGGTTAATTTGCTAGAGCAGCTCACAGAACTCAGAGAAACATTTTACTTACTAGATCATCAGTTTATTATACAAGGATATAACTCAGGAACAGCCAGACAGAAGATACAGATGGGACAGAGTATGAAAGTGTGTGGAGATTCCATGCCTTATCCACTGCTCCTGAAAGCCCATGTGTTTACCAACCCAGAAACTCTCCAAACCCTGTCCTTTTGGTGTTTTATGGAGGCTTCATTACATAGGCATGGTTGATTAAATCAATGGTCATTGGCAGTTGAGTCAACCTCCAGTCCCTCTGTCCTCCCTGGAGGTTGGGGGGTGGGGCTGGTTACTGAAAGTCTCAGCTCTCAAATTATGTGATTGATTCCCCTGGCAAACAGCCCCCATCTTTAGGTCACCAAAAGGGCTTTACAAAAGTCACCTCATTAACATAACAAAGACACTTTAATCACTTATCACAGGAAATTCCAAGGGCTTTAGGAGCTCTTTGCCAGGAACATGATCAAAGACCAAATATATATTTATTATTATAAATCACAATATCACAACTCCAAAGATATTTGGTTTGCATAGTATTATCACATTCCTTGTCCCCTTGGGCCTTCTGCCCTGATGGCTTTAAGGAAGGACAGAGAGCTGGAATGACTTTCTACCCATCCCCAGCTAGGAAAGAAGGAAGAAAATCAAGCTTTGTCCTAAGGAAAGGAGATTTGCGTGCCTAATATATACCAGTCATTCATTCCCATTAACTAGATAAGAACATTGAGTCAAAGAAGATGAGTGACAACCCGAGATCCCCAGAGCAGTTAGTATCAGAACCAGAAGACTGCAGCCCTGTTCTAGGACAGTCCATTTTCACTGGCAGCATCCTTCCTATACTTTGTGGTGACTCCAACATACTAGTGCCCAGGAATGTCCTAATGTGGTAAGGAAATAGAATGATATTGTACTGAATTCAGAGTTAACTCTTCTATGTGTTGATGAGTCATTTTGAAACTGTGCACCTCATACTGGGACTTGAACCCATGTACCAGAACTTGAACCCAGCCAAAACCCAGACTGGGACTTGAACCCACGTGGCAGGGACTCGAACCCACGTGGCAGGGACTTGAACCTAACCAAAACACACAGCCTTCCAACTGAGATCACACACCTGGTTTCAGGACTTAATGAAGCTCAAGTTTTTGGTGTCTCATTGCAGAAAGAATTCAGTGAGAGACAAAGTGATAGGTAAGAAGTGGATTTATTTAGAGAGAAACACACTCCACAGACAGAGGGTGGGCCATCTCAGAAGGTGAGAAAGGCCCCAGGGTATGGGGTTGTCCGTTTTTATAGGAGTGGGTAATTTCATAGGCTAATGAGTGGGATGAGCATTCCAGCTATTTCAGGAAGGGGCAGGGATTTCCAGGAATTGGGCCATCACCCAATTTTTGATCCTTATGGTTGGTCTTGGAACTGTCATGGCGCCTGTGGGTGTGTCTTTTAGATTGCTGATGTGAGCATATACTGAGGCTCAAGGTCTAATGGAAGTCGACTTGTCCGCCATCTTGGACCCTTTTGGTTCTAATCAGTTTAGGTCATGTCCTCGGGCTATGTCATTCTTTCAAAGGCTGTGCCCTGCCCCCTTCCCTCCTGTTTCAATTTCAACTCTCTGAGCCTCATTTTCTTCATTTATCAAATAGATAAAAATTTCTCCCACATAAAGTTATTGTCAAGTTTGGATGAAATTATGTGACAACAAATACTCCTAGTGCTTACTATGTTCTGGGCACTATTCTGTGTCTTTTACATATAACAACTCATGTGCTCTTCACAACATATATTTTAAGGTAGCTACCACTACTGTCACCAATTTATTAAGAAGGGAACTAAGGCATAGGGAAGTTAAGTCGAGTAGCTATTTAGTGACCAAGAGGGGATTAAAACCTAGAAGGTCTGATTTTGGAGTCTGTATTCTTCTTCCTTTTCTACCTAGCACAATGGCATTCAGAAGCAATTTAATAAACGCTCCTTCATTCTCTGATTTTTTTTCCTCATTCAGTATAATGAAAGCCAAGACAGAAAACATGTAATGGATGGACCCTTACCATCCATTCCTAATTTGAACTCATGATGAAGCAACTCTATCCATGGCTATCTCCCCTTTACATCACCTGTGTTTTCAGATATAGCTGCCAGTCTTCCTCTTGGAAACTTAGCACAGAGTTTAGCAAGGTTTCAGTGAACCAAAGAAAATTCAAAATCATCATAATCTCACCGGGTCCTTTAGATGTATGTTCCAGGCACTAGGAGGCAGAAGCATGTGATAAGGCCTATCACAGGTTTGCAAACAATAGGGGCTCACATCACATTTCTTTAGATAAAATAGAATTTACATGACCAACTCCAAGGGGATTTTGGTTCTGAGATTATCTCCTCTTAGTCTTTATTCAGAAAAAAGGTCTCCTTTTTCCTAGATGTTCTCAGATTAGGGAACTGGGGAATACCTCCTATGGGGTTGGGGGAGGGGGTTTGCTGCTACTGACCCCATCACCAAACATCACCATGAAAGTTTTGTAAATTGGCCCAGCACTTATGAGTAATGAACCACAAGCAAAGAGGGAATGACATGAGCTTTTTTTTGTTTTTGGTGGGTGGGAGTGTCTCTTTCCTCCAGTTTCCATCACACCGCATGAGATGGTTCCAGTCCCTTCTAGCAGACACATTAGCCTACAAACTCAGTCAATATTGCAGCCCAAAAAATCCACTGGAAACCTCATGCCAGCCTTCCTGACTTTAAGCATAGCCCTTCACGAGTATTCTAGCTGCATGGAGACAGATGTACTAAATGCATTCTCTCTTAAGATCCTCATGATGATGCTGTAATTCAGGCTGGATTATTATCTCCATTTTACAGAGGAAAAAAGTTGAATCACAGGATGACTGAGCCAATTGTTTCAGGTGACACAGTGTAAATTATGCAGCTGGGTTGTGAGTTTAGGTCAAACCCAAACCATGCTTCTCTCTTTAAATGAGGTATCTCCTGGGGTTAAACACTGCCATTTCTATGCACTTTTATTTAAATGTAAATATCTTTGCTACAAGACAAACCAGGGATCATTGACTGATCACATTTTCATTTCTCCATGATGAATTAGATTCAGAAGAACTTCAACATCATAGGTTCTTATTCTGAGGTGGAAAGGGAGATGGGAATGGCAAAAGGGATGAAGAGCAGTAAAGAAACATAGAATCATCATTGAGTTTCTAATTTTGTCTGAGCTGGACCTACAAAAGCCAGTGCTCATTGTTAAGGAATCAGACAGTTGAAGCCACTAAGGTGAAGGGGGCGGGATTCCAAAGGTTTAGGTCTGTGTTTACTAGTTAAGGTAACGACGAGACACGTAGATTTTGCCTTATTTTGTTGCTATTGTTCTGCATCCAATAAATACAGAATGTGCATTTATTTTAAGTGCAAATGGAACATTTAACAAAATGGACCGGATGCTGGGCCATAAAGAAAGTCTCAATCAATTTCAAAGTATTGAAGTCATATCAAGTATGTTCTCCAAGCAGAGAAGTTAAGCTAGCAACCAATCAAACAAAGAAGATAAATAAAAATCCCAAAAGTCTTGAAAAGAAGGCATTTTTAAAAATTTAGGTATAATTTACACAACTACAAGTTCTCCTTTTTAGTGGACAGTTTTCAAGTTTTCAACTGCACATATACCAGCTGTAGCACCATCATAATCAAGATGTGGAACAGTTTTGTCACTCCCAAAGTTTCTCCCAGTGTCTTTTTGTAGACAACCTCTCCCACAGCCCAAGCCCTGATTACGATTACCCACTGACCTGATTTCTATCCCCATAATTTTGCACTTGGAATCTGGCTTAAGAACATTTGAGGTTCATCCGTTTTGTTGAGTATATCAATAGTATGTCCCTCATTATTGCTGAATAGTATTCCATTGTATGGATGTGCTACATTTTGTTTATCCATTCACTAGTTGAAGGACATTTTCAGTATTTGTTTCCAATATCTGATAATTGTTAATAAAGTGGATATAAACATTCATGTATAGAATTACTGGGTCTTTTTATAGTAGTGTATGCTCGGTAAGCGGCTTCCAAATTTCCAATGTTTCTGTGCTATTTTTCTTTCCTACAAGCAGTACATGAGAATTCCCCTTGTTCCATATCCTTACCTGCGTGTCCTATTATTAGTTTCTTTAAGCCTTTCTAATGAGTATGTAGTTGTGTCTGATTGTGATTTTAATTTATATTTTGTTAGTTATTGATCTTTTCATATCCTCTCTTTGTCACTGTTTTATCTTCTTTGGTGGAATGTTTGTTAAAATATTTTGCCCATTTTTAAATTGGGTGTTTTTCTTATTCCTGAGTTTTGAGAGTCCTTTACATAGTATGAGTATCATTTATTAAATATGTGTTTTCCAATATTTTCTCCCAGACTCTGGCTTATCTCACTTTGTTAACCAAAATGAGCAACAGCTTTTAATTTTGATGAAGTCTACTTTGTAAATTTTTCTTTTATTTTGTGATTTTTGTGTCCTAAGAAATCATTGCCTATCACAAGGTTGCAAAGAATTTCTTTTAGTTTTCTTCATGATCTTACAAAAGTATACTGCAAATTTCACCTTCCCATCCTTTACACAATTGTCATACATTTGACTTCTACAAATGGTATGAAGAAACAATATATTGTTACCATTTTTTACTTTAGACAATTGTCCTGTTTTGTGTAAATCCAAGTTTCTGATTTGCATAATATTTCTTCTCCCTGAAGAACTTTTTATCATTTATTTTAGTGTAGTTTTGCTGATAATGAATTCTCTTAATTTTTGTTTGTCTGAAACAGTCTTTATTTCTCCTTCATTATTGAATTTCTGGGGGTATGTGCTGGGTGTAGAAGTCTTTATTGACAATGTTTTTGTTGGTTTTTGCTTTGTTTTGTTTTTCTTTCAGTACTTTATGGGTGTGATTTGATTTTCTTTTTTGCTTCCGTAGTTTCTGACTGTAAGTTGGCTTCAATTCTTGTATCTGTTCCTCTTTATATAACAAATCCCTTTTTTTTCTGCTTTCAGTATTTTTCTCTTTAACTTTCAATTTCAAAATTTTGAATATGATGGTTTAAGGATGTGTGTGTGTGTGTGTGTGTGTGTGTGTGTGTGCATGACGGTGTATCCTATATAAGCATTTCCTTACTTAGGCTGCTTGGTGTTCTCTGAGCATCTTGGATTTTTCTTCTCCTTCTGTGATTCCAATTACATCAATCACATATATATAGGACAGATAGTGTCCCATGCTTTTTAGGTAATCTTTTTTTGGGGGGTTCTTGTTTCACTTTGTGTTTTCATTTGGATAAACTGTTCAACAGCCATTTATTATGTTCACTTTCATTTATATCCAATTTTATTTATATAATTAATACTGACCATTTTTGAGTGCATTGAATCTTTCCTTGGCTGTGTCAAGTGTCCTAATGAACTTGTTAAAGATATTCTTCATCTCTGATCCCAAGTTTTTGATTTCTATAATGAAAATGTCCATTGCTCTGCTGAAATTCCTCACCTGTTCAGGCATGTTGTCCATTTATTCACTAGCGCCTTTGCTATATTAATAATATTTATTTTACATTTCCAGTTGTTCCAACATCTGGGTGATATTTGAGTCTAATTCTCTTGATTATCAGTGGAATGAATACCATAAGTCAAGTATCATAAGAATTTCATAGATGCAGAAATTGAGGCTAAAAGAGGCTACATGAATAGTTCAAGATCACACAGCTAAGAGCTGATACAATGAAGTCAAACAGATTTCAGATTCCATCCTCTGTCTACCACGCTGTGCTGCACCATAATATAGACACAATAAATGGCTGCTGAATAGATGATTAAACGACCTGGAATTCTGGAGCATACAAAATCTGTCCAAAGTCTTCTAATATAGATATCTCAGGTGATGTCAATCTTGGGACACAGGTGAATGGGAAGCCATTAGGAGCTTATGCCTATGTTCTGATGGTGCTGAACTATTACAAAAGCAGACAAGGAGGTGGACATTAGTAGGTGAGTGTCACCATGGCCAGTGTATATTCATGTCTTTACTCACATCCCAAGCTTGCTTACCGGGAGCAATCAAAGGACAGAGCAACACTTGACATAAGTCATGTAGACCCTGATCTTATCCTGACTCTTCCCTGGGAAAATGCCATTTGTTTTTTCACTGAATAATCCTTTGTAGCTTACAGAATAAGCCCTGTGATTTGTCTCTTTTTTTATTAAAACAAAAATTGCATCCTTGTTCTATCCCACAGCCAGGGATATGCTGGCTACAAGCCGACATTGTGGCTCTGAAAGTCCAGGCAGTGGAATGAGTTAAGATGGGGCCTGTGAATTGTTCCCTGCTCCAAAGGCACAGCTGTCCAAATTCCTAATGGATCAAGGAATTCGGGAGAGAGTTGGGCACAACACAGTCAATTGTCTTGCAAATACTTTCTTCCCATTCAAGCCACTGTTCTTTTTAACAGGGCAGCACATGGCAAAGACATAAGGTTCCTGGGACCTGGATCAGACATTGGTTCAGGCATATCATCTGCCAGACAGGTAGAGTAGAGAAGAGAAGAAAGGTTACCCTCACAGGTGTCTGTCTGCAGTACACATTAACTTCCCCAACCAAAGAAAGTCTGCCTCTCCAGAACAGCCTCTGGGGCTGTGTCTTTGTGACCTAAATTCCAACAAGGAACAATCTCTGGCCCCAGACTTGATTTTTCAGTTTGGAAGATACTCTTCAAAAGGGTCTTTTGATATCAGAGGTCTCAAGCAAGTCTCTATAAATGCTTCCCAGTCTTTGGCCTAATAAATATTATTCCTGAAGAAATAACTCAAAAGAAGAATATGCAAAGATATTACTTACAGCAGACTAAGTTTATAACATGAGGGCCATGGCCTATATCTATTTAATAAACTGTCATGCAGCTATTAATATGATTCTTCCCCATATAGAAAGTTCCAGAAAAAAAAAAAAGACACTAGGAGTAAACATATCAAAGTTTTAATGTATGAGAATTTCCCAGAGAAATAAAGGTCACAAGCATCCACACTGAGGGGATATACTGAGTCCACTGCAATAGGAACTTCCAAACCTAGGTACATTGCTGTAAAATTTCAACATTAAGAATAAAGAGGAGATCCAAAACCTTCCCAAGGTGTAGAATAGCTGCCCATAACAGAGTAAGAATTAAACTAACCTCAAACGTTTCATCACGAACATTGGATGCTTAGGCTTATTTTATCTTTTAGACAATAAGACAGAGGGCCTTGAACCTTATGAGTTTCTCAAGTTCTATGAAAATGTTTTACAGAAGGGAACTTTGTTATAAAGCTATACATTATATCTACATCTGTATATAACATATACATAATGTATTATATAATATGTGATATTATATATAATATATGATGTATATGATATAACATATAGAAATATTGTATCCATATGTAGTGTTTATGTGTGTATATACATAGAGACAGAGAGAATTGAAAACATAAAAATAAAAAATGAGAAGTTATTAAGTAAATGCACATGAAATATAACATTATATTATTATATGATGGTTCTTTGCATTACATTTCATGATGAGAGGTGGGGCTTCCAACACTGTTGTATCTAGGATCTACAAAAATTCTAAAAGTCTTGCAAATTATCTAACTGTAGGCTTAATAACCTAACAATTATAAGGAAAATATCTCCTTCCCATTTGTGACTCCAATCAAACTATTGATCACGTATATGGATCTAATGAAGAGATTTTTAGATGTGACAGGACTCAAAAGTTTTAAGTTAATTTTAAGTTGCTGTTGGGATTTGAGTAGTGAAAATTAATTATACCTTTCACCTCTCCCCAAGTTAGTAACCAATTAAGAAATAGACACAAGAAACTGAATGATAAGTTTAATAATTGTCTTTATTGCTGATAATACTGAACTGGATCTATTTATGGACAATTGGGTCCCTTAATAAACGCTAAATGGATCTGAAATCTAGAGTTCAGGGTCAATTACTTGAGGGGTGAGCAGACAGTCTTCTTAGAATCATAGCTTTATCTCCTTTGAGTATAAAAGGAGCTTCCATATATATGTTCAAAGTTGGGCTTGGTCCCTGACCCTGGTGTGTTTCTGGGTCCAGAATGCCAACAGCCAGTGAGGGCCAACTTGAAAGAGAAATCTCAGCAGGGGCTAAGCCACAGGTATTGATGAGTTCCTTCTTTCTGCATAATTCCCCACAAAGTCACTGGCAACAAGGGAATGAATGGGACAGAGAGAGGCCGGAAATATTTCTTCCGTTCTTATTCTTTTTCTCCTACTGGAGTGGTGCTCCATATGTGACCCTTGAACTAGTATCATCAGCATCACCTGAGAAACAGGCAAAAGTGCAAATTCTCAGGCCCCATCCCGGACCTACCAAATGAAACTCTGGAGGTGCAACCTAGCAATCTGTGTTTCAAAAGCCCTCCTGTGTGATTCTGATGAACAATCATGTCTGAGAACTCCTATTATGACGCATATATTGGAAACTCGTTGTGTGTGTGTATCATGTTACACATCTTAAATATATGCAATTTTTATTTTAAAAAACAGAGATGGGGAGAGGCAGATTCTTCATGTCTTCTGAGCAGCCATATCTTAAGAAGCCTTTGACTGGCATATCTCTCCTCACTTATTCTAGAGGGAGGAGAGAAAATTAACTCCAGCTAGCACATGCTTTTCAACCTTGACTGCTTGCTGGAATCACTTAGGAAGCTTTGCAAATACTCATGTCTCAGTCCTACCCCCACTGATTAGGATGTCGTTTGTTTGGGGTGTGTTGTGGGCAACAAGATTTTTTTAAGCTTTCCAGGTGATTCTATAATGTACAGCTAAGGTGGAAAACCATTGATTCACTGGTTCTGGAAACCTGGTTTCCAGATAAGCAGCATTGACATCACTTGTCAACTTGTAAAGAATGCAAATTCAAGGGCTTCATCCCAGATCTACCCAATCAAAAACTCTGGGTGGGAACAAGCAGGTGGGTTTTAACAAGTTTAACAGCAATGCAAATACAAGTTCTCAAGCTTGAGAACCTCTGACAGAGAGAAATGGTTTGACAGCTCCACTAAAGGGTTTTCTGCCATTATCACAAACTTGCTACCCTGGGAATAGTGGTGGGTGAAACTCCTTCACCCTCCAGCCGTACAGTGGAGCTAGGGAAGGGTGAAGCGGCTGACATTGAGTTTCCTACTGCCCTGCCAAGATGAGGGAGTGCAATTTAAACAAGTCTACTTCAACCCAAAGTCAGTTCAAGAAAAAAAAAAAGTTCTCCCCTCTCAGAACAAAGTAAGCATCACAGCAAGCATGGTGATGGGGAAGCAGAGATTAGAAGAGGAGCCAGTGGTGGCAGTGGAGAATCCTGGAGGAGAGGTATCCTGGTGGTGTAAGATGTAGAGGGATTGGATGATGCCTGCCGTGGGGGCCAGTTAGGCCAGAGAGAGTTTACAAAACCTGCTTGCCTTCTGCTGGAAAAGACCAAAGCGTTAGTTTGGAGGTGAAATGGGTTTTGGTGTCTTTTTTTTTTTTTTTTAACATCTTTATTGGAGTATAATTGCTTTACAATGGTATGTTAGTTTCTGCTTTATAACAAAGTGAATCAGCTGTACATATACATGTATCTTCATATCTCCTCCCTCTTGCATTTCCCTCTCACCCTCCCTATCCCACCCCCCTAGGTGGTCACAAAGCACTGAGCTGATCTCCCTGTGCTATGTGGCTGCTTCCCACTAGCTATCAATTTTACATTTGGTAGCATATATAGTGCATGCCACTCTCTCACATCATCGCAGCTTACCCTTTCCCCTCCCCGTTTCCTCAAGTCCATTCTCTATGTCTGCGTCTTTATTCCTGTCCTGATCCTAGGTTCTTCAGAACCATTTTTTTTTAAATTTCCATAGATATGTGTTAGCATATGGTATTTGTTTTTCTCTTTCTGACTTACTTCACTCTGTATGACAGACTCTAGGTCCATCTACCTCACTACAAATAACTAAATTTTGTTTCTTTTCATGGCTGAGTAATATTCCATTGTATATATGTGCCACACCTTCTTTATCCATTCAAGGCCATGTATGACAAACCCACAGCCAACATCGTGAAAAACTGAAACCATTTCCTCTAAGATCAGGAAAAAGACAAGGTTGTCCACTCTCACCACTATTAGTCCACACAGTTTTGGAAGTTTTAGCCACAGCAATCAGAGAAGAAAAAGAAGTAAAAGGAATCCAAATAGGAAAAGAAGTAAAACTGTCACTGTTTGCAGATGACATGATACTATATATAGAGAATCCTAAAAATGCTACCAGAAAACTACTAGAGCTAATCAATGAATTTGGTAAAGTAGCAGGGTAAAAAATTAATGCACAGAAATCTCTTGCATTCCTATATACTAATGATTGGTGTCATTTTGGTATGACTCACCATATCCTCACCATTCACCCGACAGACAGTCAGGGCATCACTTGCTAGACAAGAAGTAGCACATTAAGCAGAGGCAGCATGTCATGATAGAAGAAGGCTACCCTGTAGTGTCAAGCTGACCTGGGTTTGAATTCCAGGTCTAGAACTCACAGTTTGAATAACTGTGAATGTGGCCAATTTACAGAAGTCATTTCAAATTCAACTCTTTCATCTGTAAATGAAGGGTTAATAAAATCTACCATATTGATTTGTGTAGGAATTAGAAACAGTCCTTAGCATAAGGCCTGACAGCTATTAGGCCCTTCATAAATAGTAGCTTCTATATTATAATTATTACTATTATTTAGTCTTTTGTGTTATGAGCACCTATTTTCAGTATGGTGAGCAAGCAATGCTTCGACACCAACCCTCCTCCACACATAGACTTCAGATGCCAGCCACAAGCCCAGGTTATCACCCATGCTCCTGACCTACTGGCTATAAATTGGAGGTTCCAATGACCTGTTTCTTGCATTTGATTAAGTGGCAGAGCAGCTCACAGAACTCAGAGAAACATTTTCACTTACTAGGTCACCAGTTCATCATAAAAGCATATAACCCAGGAACAGACAGATTGAAGAGATGCATAGGGCAAGGCATGGGGAAAGGGCTTCCATGCCCTCTTCATATAAGCCACTCTCCCCCATCCCCACTATTCACCAATCAGGAAGCTCTCTGAACGCTCTCCCTTTGGGTTTTTATGGAGGCTTCATTACATAGGCATGATTGATTAAATCATTGACTATTGGTGACTGATCTCAATCTCCAGGCCCTCTCTACTCCCTGGAGGTGGGGAGGTGGGTGGTACTGAAAGTTCCAACTCTCTAATCACTGGTTGGTTCCCCTGGCAACCAGCCCCCATCTTTAGGGTCTTTCCAAAAGTCACCTCATTCACAAAACAAAAAACATTTTTATCACTTTCATCACTTAGGAAATTCCAAGGGTTTTAGCTCTGTGCCAGAAATGGGGATGAAGACCAAATATATATTATTTTAAATCACAATATCACATTTAGCCACTTAGTTAACAAAAAATTATTGGGTGCTTACTCTGTGCCAGATTCTGGCCAAAGCTCTAAAAATAAAATGGTGAAGGAGAACAGACACAGCTGTTTTCCTTGGAAAGTGACCATCTGTCGGGAAGACAAATATTAATCAAACAATCATCACATGAGTATATGCAAAGTATGGCTATAATAAGTGCTGTAAGTGTCAGGGATACAAAACCGTGAGTGTGGATGACAGGGAATGTGGTCTAATCTGAGAGGAAGGACTCGGGTATCACAGATTTCCTGAGAAGGTGCCACCCAAACTGATGTCTGAAAGATAAATAGAAGTTGAATAGGCATGGAGAAAGCAAATCAAAAATTTTCCAAACAGCTTGTGCAAGGTTCCTGTGGCAAATAAGAAGATCAAGGAACCAAAAATGATCAGGGGTACTATGTTCAGAAAGGGAAGAAGAGTGCAGTACAAGATTAATTTGGAGAGAAAGATAAGGGACAGAAATACAAAAGTTACACTTTGTTGTTATTCTTGATGGTGGGATTGGGGGTGGTGTGTGTGTGCTTGCTTGCTAAATATATTCCATTACAAATTTTTTCTTCATGCCTTGAGGAATTTTGTCAAGATTAGTGTCAAGCCACATACACCATGAGGACAACACTGAGAGACATGAGGCTGCCCTGGTTACACCCTGAGATCATCCTGCCCATGGCATTATGGGAAGCTCAGTCTATTTGCTGAGCAAAGGAGTGGCCCCAGTGTGGTGGGGTCCATGGCTGTGAAGTCATACACGTTTCTCATTTCCTGTCTCTTGTGGGTTTCAACAGCGCATTTGGAGGTTGAATTACCAAATCTGCTGGCCATTCTCTAGCTGTGACTGTGTCCTGAACGACTCTGAATCTGGTAGAAAGATGAATTAAACCCTCTTTGTTTTCCACACAAAGTTCTGAAGGTATTTACGTATTTGACCCCTGGCCCTTCTGGCATCTGCAGTGGCTGGCACTACTGGCATGTTTTGTTCCCAGATCATTTTTATTGCCAGTGTCCACGGTTGCTGGAGGACTTTCCAGGATCCTGCATGCATATGGCTTTTGACGGAAAAATGTCTCCCTTGGCACATCCTTGTAGGAACCACATATATCAAAACCAAGCTCCCAGACCACCCTTCCAGCCAAATGTTCATAAATGTCCAGCAGGGAAAGAAGTTATGCGGGAAGACTATATCTCTTAATGAAATCTTGAAAGAGTTTCCATTTCATTTCTCATAAATCGTCTGTGAGTGAGTGTCGTACAATACTTTCTTAAGAGGCAAAATTGCCTCCAAATCTTTTCCTGGATCCGGACTACAGAATCATTTGTGCCCATCCAACAAATCATAATCCATCTTTGGTTTGACAGTAGGAGACATGGTTTTTTTATTTCAGTTATTGTATTATTATTAAGCTCATTTTTAATAAATAGGCTTTCACTGAACAAAGCTTCTTCTTAATATATATAAATATATATTAATTTAATATAATAAAATTTAGCATAAATGTCACAACTTCTCCTTATAGTAGAACTTGTTTTAGGAGCCTCTGTTCTACATTTTTGCACCCTAGAAAGAGGTAGAAATTTGAGAGAGTTGGCATAGCATTGTAGGTAAGAATTCCAGGTAAACTCTGGAATTAAACATACCCAGTTTCATATCCAAACATCTCTATGTAATCTAGAGCAAATAGCTTTACCTCTCTGGGCATGTTTTTTGTTTCCTCATCTATAGAATGGGGATAATAAGAGATCACTGTAAGAATTTAAAAAGATAAAGACCTAAAAGCTTAACGCAGTGTCTGGCACATCATATACACTCATTAAATTGTATTTTATTATTTCCTCATGCAATCTAATCTAATAATAGCCTCAGGCCCTTCTATCTAATTATAGTAATAGTTGCTATCTTTTGAGCACATACTATATGCTATGAACTCAAGTACTTTACATGAATTCTCTCCTTAAATGTTTTCAGTAACTTTGGAAGACAGGTGTTATCATCATTGCCATTTCACAGATGAGAAAATGGAGAGGCAGAGATACTACTTTCCTTACGTATGTCACCTGGCTGGTAAGCAGTGGAATTGCAGAATCCTTTAGTACCTGCTCTGTGCTGTAGAGAGGCAGAGCTGCGAGGCTGTGCAGATCTCCTCTATTAAGAATGTAGCTGGAAGACCTCTTTTTGATGTTCTGTGATTCCCCTCAAGGGCATGCATAACCTCTCAGATTTTGGAGCTAGAGCTGGGCCCCTAGACCAGGGCTGCCCCCGGAGGGTCATTTCATGATCCAGTGAAACATTGGAAAGTGCCTGGAATTTTGACTCTGTCAAATCTGCACTCAGATAGGTTGAAGAGGTGTATGACCTCATACAGTTGTTTTAAGTGTTCTGACCTCCAGTTTCTTTATTTGAAAAAAAGAGAAAGGAATGCTAACTATCTCTCAGGGACCTTCTAGGGAGGATGTCTTATATTGCAGTTTAAGCACCCATGTTCTGGAATCTGACTGCCTGAGGCTCACCCAGGACCACACTTCACTAGCTATGTGACTTTGGGGAAGTTACTAGATCTTTCTTTGCCCCAGTTATTTCAGCAGTACCTTTACTCTTACCAATACTAGAGAACCAATGACATTGTTACAATAACTCCAACAGAATAAATATGACAGAAGTGAGGGACAAGAACATATTTTTGCCTATTTTCCCTACGTGAGGAATTCTTCATCATGCCCTGGTTACCATGTTTCAGGGAATGTCATTTAAATGGCCAAAGTACATCGTTAGTTACAGTGATCCTAAATGACAATTATTAAGTCATCCAAAGCTCTGGCATCACACTTGGCAGCTTCAGTTTTGAGGTAGGAGTGCCAGGAGGTGGTGATGCAGAAGAAGAGGCTTTTGGGTCCACGAACTCCAGCACAGCCCCTCAAGTGAAGCAACTTAGGTTTCAGCCTATGACGCCTCTTAGAGAAACAAGAGCCTTCAGTTTATTCTCTGCTCAATCAGGGACTGGCAGACTTTTTTTGTAAAGGGTCAGAGAGTACCTATTTTAGGCTTTGTGGACCAAAAGGCAATGTCTTCAACTCTTCCAACACCTGTTCTACCCAAAGGGCTAGCACCCAGCCTGACCAAAACAAGCAGCAGGCAGGATTTGTTCTGTAGGCATAGTTGGCCAACCTCTGTCCCAGAGTATGGTGCTTGAAAGCATGGATTCTGTGGACAGATCACCCAGGTCTGTAGTCTGCATTTGTTAGTTTGTAGCCAGGTGACCCTGTGTGAGTTTTTGAAACTCTCTGTGCCTTAGTTTTCCCATTTGTATAAAGCGGATGAGGATTCCACAGGGATGCTGGGCGTTAAATGAATAAATACATGTCAGGCACTTATAGTAGTGTTTTACATGCAAAAGTGACAAGTGTTTCTCTTTATGGTGACTATTGTCCTCCAGTTGTTCCCTTTTCTCCCAGTTTTGAAAACACATCTAGCATCAGCCATTCCTTACTTTGTAGCACTCTATTTCTCTGTAGTCCTGTGACAGGGTTTCTCTTTATGTGCTTCCTTTATTCTCTAGTGTCCAAACCACCTGGGGAGCCTATTACAAGTGTAGATTAAAGAGCTCTTCTCCAGACTTGCTGAATCTTGGCTTCTGGAGGTGGGCCCTGGGAATAAGCATTTAATATACTTCACTGGTGGTGACCCTGCACCTGAAGTTTAGGGTCCTGCCCTCAGAGTTTCCCATATCGTCTGGAAGACAGATGGAAAGGAGGAATACCAACCACTGAATTAACTCCAACCCATCAGCAACCTTGCTTGAGGCTCAAAACCCGGTGGTAGAATACACAATTTCCAATTTCCTCCAAGACCAGGAGGGAAAGAAGTAACAGATGATTGGGAAAACCAAGCATGTTACTGTCCAGACTGTGTGGTTGGACCCAGGAGAGCCAATTCCCCACAAAAAATGAACTCAGTTGAACCTTGTGGATTTGGAAATCAACATGGAATGGCTGACCTAATAGTGGCCCAGGACTCCTTTGGAACAGTAGGTCCGAGGGACACATAAACACCTCTGGACTTCCCCAACCTCTGCAATGAAAAGCAAGTACCCCAGTATGAAGCTGCTCAGGCAAAACCCCTTAGGGTTTACTTTTCCTGAGTGCAAAAATTGTCATTTGTTTTTTAATTTATGCCACAAAAGTAAACACGTGGGGGTGGATGACTAGGATTTTTTATAAGGTAAGAATTTCAAAAAATTACCAATCTGTATAAAGTAAGATGTATGTATTTATTTATTTATTTTGTTTGATAATACAGTTATTTTAAAACAACTTTATTGGAGTATAATTGCTTTACAATGTTGTGTTAGTTTCTGCCATACAACAAAGAGAATAAGCTATACGTACACATGTATCTCCATATCCCCTCCCTCTTGCGTCTCCCTTCCACCCACACTATGCCACTCCTCTAGGTGGTCACAAAGCACCAAGCTGATCTCCCTGTGCTATGTGCCTGAGTCCCACTAGCTATCTATTTTCCATTTAGTAGTGTATGTATGTCCATGCCACTCTCTCACTTCGTCCCAGCTTACCCTTCCCCCTCCTCATGTCTTCAAGTTCATTCTCTACGTCTGCATCTTCATTCCTGTCCTATGCGTAGGTTCTTCAGAACCATTTATTTTTTTTTAGATCCCATATATATGTGTTAGCATATAGTATTTGTTTTTCTCTTTCTGACTTACTTCACTCTGTATGACAGACACTAGATCCATCCACTTCACTACACAAAAACTCAATTTCGTTTTTTTTTATGGCTGAGTAATATTCCATTGTATATATGTGCCACATCTTCTTTAACCATTCATCTGTCAATGGACATTTAGGTGGCTTCCATGTCCTGGCTATTGTAAATAGTGTTGCAATGAACATTGTGGTACATGACTCTATTTGAATTATGGTTTTCTCAGGGTATATGCCCAATAGTGGGATTGCTGGGTCATATGTTAGTTCTATTTCTAGTTTTTTAAAGAACCACCATACTGTTCTCCATAGTGGCTGTATCAAGTTACATTCCCACAAACAGTGCAAGGGGGTTCCTTTTCTCTACAGCATCTCCAACATTTATTTTTTGGAGATTTTTTGATGATGGCCATTCTGACCGGTGTGAGTTGATACCACATTTTAGTTTTAATTTGCATTTCTCTAATGATTAGTGATGTTGAGCATCCTTTCATGTGTTTGCTGGCAATCTGTATATCTTCTTTGGAGAAATGTCTATTTAGGTCTTCTGTCCATTTTTGGATTGGGTTTTTTTTTTTTATATTGAGTTGCATGAGCTGCTTGTATATTTTGGAGATTAATCCTTTGTCACTTGCTTTGCTTGCAAATATTTTCTCGCATTCTGAGTGTTGTCTTTTCATCCTGTTTATGGTTTCCTTTGCTGTGAAAAAGCTTTTAAGTTTCATTAGGTCCCATTTGTTTATTTTTTTCTTTTATTTCCATTTCTCTAGGAGGTCGGTCAAAAAGGATCTAGCTGTGATTTATGTCATAGAGTGTTCTGTCTAAGTTTTCCTCTAGAGGTTTATAGTGTCTGGACTTACATTTAGGTATTTAATCCATTTTGAGTATTTTTGTGTATGGTGTTAGGGAATGTTCTAATTTCATTCTTTTACATGTAGCTGTCCAGTTTTCCCAGCACCACTTATTGAAAAGGCTGTCTTTTCTCCATTTGTATATTGTTGCCTCCTTTATCAAAGATAAGATGACTATATGTGTGTGGGTTTGTATCTGGGCTTTCTATCCTATTCCATCAATCTATATTTCTGGTTTTGTGACAGTACCATACTGTCTTGAGTACTTTAACTTTGTAGTATAGTCTGAAGTCAGGGAGCCTCATTCCTCCAGCTCCGTTTTTCTTTCTCAAGATTGCTTTGGCTATTCGGGGTCTTTTGTGTTTCCATACAAATTGTGAAATTTTTTGTCTATGAAAAATACCATTGGTAGTATGATAGGGCTTGCATTGAATCTGTAGATTGCTTTGGGTAGTAGAGTCATTTTCACAATGTTGATTCTTCCAATCCAAGAACATGGTATATCTCTCCATCTATTTGTATCATCTTTAATTTCTTTCATCAGTGTCTTATAGTTTTCTGCATACAGGTCTTTTGTCTCCTTAGGTAGGTTTATTCCTAGTTATTTTATTCTTTTTGTTGCAGTGGTAAATGGGAGTGTTTCCTCAATTTCTCTTTCAGCTATTTCATCATTAGTGTATAGGAATGCAAGAGGTTTCTGTGCATTAATTTTGTATCCTGCTACTTTACCAAATTCATTGATTAGCTCTAGTAGTTTTCTGGTAGAATCTTTGAGATTCTCTACGTATAGTATCATGTCATCTGCAAGCAGTGACAGTTTTACTTCTTTTCCAATTTGTATTCCTTTTATTTCTTTTTCTTCTCTGATTGCCATGGCTAGGAGTTCCAAAACTATGTTGAAAAATAGTGATGAGACTGGACATCCTTGTCTTGTTCCTGATCTTAGTGGATGGTTTCAGTTTTTCACCATTGAGAATGATGTAGGCTGTGGGTTTGTCATATACGATCTTTATTATGTTGAGGTAAGTTCCCTCTATGCCTACTTTCTGGATAGCTTTTATCATAAATGGGTGTTGAATTTTGTCTAAAGCTTTTTCTGCATCTGTTGAGATGATCATATGGTTTTTATCTTTCAATTTGTTAATATGGTGTATCACACTGATTGATTTGTGTATATTGAAGAATCCTTACATTCCTTGGATAAACCTCACTTGATTATGGTGTATGATCCTTTTAATGTGTTGTTGGATTCAGTTTGCTAATATTTTATTGAGGAGTTTTGCATCTATGTTCATCAGTGATACTGGCCTCTAGTTTTCTCTTCTGGTGACATCTTTGTCTGGTTTTGCTATTAGGGTGATGGTGGCCTCGTACAATGAGTTTGGGAGTGTTCCTCCTTCTGCTATATTTTGGAAGAGTTTGAGAAGGATAGGTGTTAGCTCTTCTTTAAATGTCTGATAGAATTCGCCTGTGAAGTCATCTGGTCCTTGGCTTTTGCTTGTTGGAAGATTTTTAATCACAGTTTCAAGTTCAGTGCTTGTGATTGGTGTGTTTATATTTTCTGTTTCTTCCTGGTTCAGTCTTGGAAGGTTGTGCTTTTCTAAGAATTTGTCCATTTCTTCCAAGTTATCCATTTTATTGGCATATAGTTGCTTACAGTAATCTCTCATGATCCTTTGTATTTCTCCAGTGTCAGTTGTTACTTCTCCCTTTCATTTCTAATCCTGTTGATTCGAGTCTTCCCCCTTTTTCTCTTCATGAGTCTGGCTAATGGTTTATCAATTTTGTTTATCTTGTCAAAGAACGAGCTTTTAGTTCTATTGATCTTTGCTATCATTTCCTTCATTTCTTTTTCATTTATTTCTGATCTTATCTTTATGATTTCTTTCCTTCTGCTAACTTTAGGGTTTTTTGTTCTTCTTTCTCTAATTGCTTTAGGTGTAGGTTTATGTTGTTTATTTGAGATCTTTCTTGTTTCTTGAGGTAGGATTGTATTGCTATAAACTTCCCTCTTAGAACTGCTTTTGCTGCATCCCATAGGTTTTGAGCCATCGTGTTTTCATTGTCATTTGTTTCTAGATATTTTTGAGTTCCTCTTTGATTTCTTCAGTGATCTCTTGGTTATTTAGTAGCGTATTGTTTAGCCTCCATGTGTTTTTATTTTTTACAGTTTTTTTCCTGTCCTTGATATCTAGTCTCATAGCATTGTGTTCGGAAATGATACTTGATATGATTTCAATTTTCTTAAATGTTCCAAGGCTTGATTTGTGACCCAAGATATGATCTATCCTGGAGAATGTTCCATGAGCACTTGAGAAGAGAGTGTATTCTGTTGTTTTTGGATGGAATGTCCTATAGATATCATTTAAGTCCATCTTGTTTAATATGTCATTTAAAGCCTGTGTTTCCTTATTTATTTTCATTTTGGATGATCTGTCCATAGGTGAAAGTGGGGTGTTAAGGTTCCCTGCTCTTATTGTGTTATTGTTGATTTCCCCTCTTATGGCTATTAACATATTCTTTTTGTATTGAGGTGCTCCTATGTTGGGTGCATAAATATTTACAATTGTTATACCTTCTTCTTGGATTGATCCCTTGATCATTATGTAGTGTCCTTCTTTGTCTCTTGTAATAGTCTTTATTTTAAAGTCTATTTTGTCTGATATGAGAATTGATGCTCCAGCTTTCTTTTGATTTCCATTTGCATGGAATATCTTTTTCCATCCCCTCACTTTCAGTCTGTATGTGTCCCTAGGTCTGAAGTGGGTCTCTTGTAGACAGCATATATACAGGTCTTGTTTTTGTATTCATTCAGCCAGTCTATGGCTTTTGGTTGGAGCATTTAATCCATTTACATCTAAGGTAGTTATTGATATGTATGTTCCTATTACCATTTTCTTAATTGTTTTGGGTTTGTTTTTGTAGTTCGTTTCCTTCTCTTGTGTTTTCTGACTAGAGAAGTTCCATTAGCATTTGTTGTAGAGCTGGTTTGGTGGTGCTGAATTCTCTTAGCTTTTGCTTGTCTATAAGGGTTTTAATTTCTCTGTCAAATCTGAATGAGATCCTTGCTGGGTAGAATAATCTTGGTTTCAGGTTTTTCCCTTTCATCACTTTAAATATGTCCTGCCACTGCCTTCTGGCTTGCAGAGTTTCTGATGAAAGATCCGCTGTTACCCTTATGGGGTTTTCCTTGTATGTTATTTGTTGCTTCTCCTTTTGTGCTACTACTTTTTCTTTGTATTTAATTTTTATAGTTTGATTAATATGTGTCTTGGCATGTTCCTCCTTAGATTTATCCTGTATGGGACTCTCTGCGCTTCCTGGACTTGACTATTTCTTTTCCCATGTTAGGGAAGTTTTCAACTATAATATCTTCAAATATTTTCTCAGTACCTTTCTATTTCTCTTCTTTCTGGGACCCCTATAATTCCAGTGTTGGTGCATTTAATGTTGTCCCAGAAGTCTCTGAGACTGTCCTCAATTCTTTTCATTCTTTTTTCTTTATTCTGCTCTGTGGTAGTTATTTCCACTATTTTCTCTTCCAGGTCACTTATCCGTTCTTCTGTCTCAGTTATTCAGCTATTGATTCCTTCTAGAGAATTTTAAATTTCATTTATTGTGTTGTTTCATTGTTTGTTTGCCCTTTAGTTCTTCTATGTCCTTGTTAAATGTTTCTTGTATTTTCTCCATTCTATTTCCAAGATTTTGGATTATCTTTACTATCATTACTCTTAATTTTTTTTCAGGTAGACTGTCTATTTCCTCTTCATTTGTTTGGTCTGGTGGGTTTTTACCTTGCTCCTTCATCTGCTTCATATTTATCTGTCTTCTCATTTTGCTTAAATTACTGTGTTTGGGGTCTCCTTTGTGCAGGCTGCAGGTTCACAGTTCCTGTTGTTTTTGATGTCTCCCCCCAGTGGGTAAGTTTGGTTCAGTGGGTTGTGTAGGCTTCCTGGTGGAGGGGACTGGTGCCTGTGTTCTTGTGGATGAGGCTAGATCTTGTCTTTCTGGTGGGCAAGACCGCACCCAGTGGTGTGTTCTGGGGTGTCTGTGAACTTATTATGATTTTAGGCAGCCTCTCTGCTAATGGGTGGAGATGTGTTCCTGTCTTGCTTGTTCTTTGGCATGGGGTGTCCAGCACTGGAGCTTGCTTGTCGTTAAGTGGAGCTGGGTCTTAGCATTGAGATGGAGATCTCTGAGAGAGCTCTCGCCAATTGATATTACATGGGGCCAGGAGGTCTCTGGTGGTCTAATGTCCTGAACTCGGCTCTCCCACCTCAGAGGCTCAGTCCTGACACCTGGCTGCAGCACCAAGACCCTATCAGCCACAAGGTTTTTAATTCTTCTGATTCTCACAGGTCTACTTCCCATCTGTGTTTCAGCCAGTCACACAGCTGCTAGTGTTGGAGGGCCTCCTGCAGATGTGGGAGGCAACTGTGGCTCACCGTGGGGAGAAGGACACTGGCAGCAGAAGTTCTGGGAAGTACTCTTTGGTGTGAGACCTCCTGAAGTCCTGATAATATAGTTTTTTGTTTTTGCAATAAATCTTTGCAGCAGCAGTGAGTGCCTCTGGGCACTTGGGGCTGAGGCAATGCTCCCTCTGCTCTTGAAAGAATTCTACTCTTGAAAGAATGCAAAAGCCCTAGGTAGGCTGAGACAATGGGGTGCTTATTACAAGACATTGTGTGTTGGAGCTGATATGTACAAACAAAGATAAGCAAGGGCCATTGTCAGTGATGGGAAGACACAAGGGTGGTGGAAGACTTAGGAAAAATGGAAGGAAGAGGAGAGAACCTTTCTGTGCCAGACAGGTGGTATGGCAGAGACAATTTCCCTCAGGGTCTTTGATCTCCTAGGGTCATTAGTTTGGAGTGTGTTTCATAGAGAAGAAAGGAAAACCTCCAGGTACTGTAGAAGTAACGCCTTACATGCTCTTTAAGAATAGAATCTTCTCAACAGAAGGGAACAAATAAAAATAGTGTTCTGATGGATTTTCAAAACTCCTTCACAAGTAGTCCAGACAACAGGACCCCAGAGGGCTGGGTGGGACTTCAGTACCTCCTAAAAATTTGACCTCTTAGCTCTCTTAAAATAATGATCTCTGAGTGAATGAGAGAGTGAGTGATGGAGTCGTTCATTCAATCCATTCTCACCAAATACTGTCTGTCCTGGACCTTGTCTTCTGAGATGTGCTGGGCAGATAAAAATGTATGAGACATCTTGGATCTTGAAGCCAAGACAGTGTTTCCCAAGGAATGGTGCACAGATTACCTAAATCTGAATCACCTGAACACCTGTGCTAAAAATGCAGATTTCTGGAATCCACCCTAGATTAGTCAAATCTTCATTTTAACAAGTCCCTCAGTCATAGATATGAACAGAAAGCTTAATAACCACTGCTTTGATGGAGACATATAAGAATCTGGCTCTAAGTAGGAGAGTGAATGTGTATATGTGGCAATGAGTGAAACTATGTGTATGCATACACGTTAAAGCCACGAGGATATGCTGTGAAAATATATGCAAGAGCATATGTGAATGTATGTGGTGATGCCTGGCAGTAAGCACAGTTATACTTTGTGCTCTGTTACCTAATTGAAGGAAGCAAAGGATCATACCCTGAGTTTCTGAAACTGAAAATGGCCCATGCTCCATCCGGAGCAAACTTAAGGATCAGATGTATGAAAAAGCACCCTGTCTTACAATTTAGTCTGCAATCCATGGGATAGAAAATAAGTGAACATTTTTGAGACTGTCAGTGTTGTAGCAACAGCAGTATTCGGAGACATATGGATCTGGACTTGTGTTTGGGCTGCATTGCTTATCACCTGTGTGATCTTGCTCAAGAAGCATGCTCACAGAGCCTTCCTGTCTCTGTCTGAAGAATGGGAGTAAAAGCAGCAATCCTTCAGGATATCCTGATGACATTAGGTCAGCTTGGTGACCAGATGAATAAGACATGAGGGAATGCAAAGCCGCAGGACTTGAGGAGTGAGATCCAGCAGGCTGGAGGATTGCCCTCTAATAAATACATCTTTGGGGGTCTTGGGCACAAACTCATGAGTTCACAGTGAAGGGGTTGAAAAGCCTGGCTTTTCCCTTTCCCTTACAAGAAGAGTGATCCATCAAGTCATGGACTTCCTTAAGAGATGCCATGATCTCTTTTAGCAGAAACTGAACCATGGAGACCCATGCTGCATCTGCCAGCAGGACTTTGACCTTGGGCATCTGTCATCCCCCAGCACCAGGATTCCATGATTCTGAGACTCTGGATTTCTCTAGCCTCCCAGTGTCTTATTATTGGCAGAGTCATGAGGACATGCCCAGCTCCCACAGCAAGTCTAGTTTTCACCCAATTGCATCACTAAGAATAGCTCTAAGAGGCCGTCGGAGGTTGCCAGGAGAAGGTCATACACACAAACCCGAGTTACATCCAGCTCCCCTCCCCAGTGAATGTGCCACACCAGGTTGGAAGAGATGTGGTCTTCACCACGGGACCTTTCCCAAATGCACCCTGGAACAGGATGGGGGCAGCGCTCAGCTCGACTTACCATGTTCCAACAGCTTCCTACCTACCTGGCTGCCATATGTTCAGGATCATTTGATTGCCAGATGTATGTCAAAGTTTTCCTTTTTAAATGTAATTTTCCCCAGAATTTATTGGCATCCTACAATGCTGCTTCTTGGCTGCAGAAGCAGTTTTTCTGCCTTTTGGGCCCAAAATAGAAACTACACACAACCTTGACTGTAATCATGACCAAGGAGAGAGAACACACATCTATTTATAAGGCACCTGAAGGTGAGTTCTTCTTTTGTGCTACTGCTTTGAAGATAAGGTCAACAAAGCTGGGAATATCAGCCTTATTGACTGTGTAATTTTATTAAAACCCAATGCAATCACAAATATATAATACATACTAAAATATTAGATATTATGGATAAAGTTTATTACTTTGAGTTTTTTAAGAGTTTTTTTTTAGATCACGTATTTTGTTTTTTGTGTTACGCCCCATTTCTTGCTGTTGTTGTCACATTCAGGGTGAGATCTGAGCATCTCATGATCTGATGTATGTTAACAATATCCAGGCACAGGTTTATACAGATGAGTGTACTGCACGGATAGATGATAGAAAAACTCTCAAGAATTTTATTCAACCAAAGCACCAACATATGTTTTTGGCCTCCAGGAAGCACTTCTTGGAATGGAAATCACATTCATGTTTAAAAATTCTTACTCATTTTCATTTGAAGAATTTGGACAGATAATCAACATTTTTGTTTTCCTTTTCAACTCCTGGAAGTTGGCCTGGCAGCCTGAATGGACCCAACAGGTAACAACCAGCTCAGCTCTTAGAAGAAGAGCATCCATATGTCACCTCCACCTCACCATTTCTCAAAGCTGGTCTCTTCTTTCCTTTCTGCTACCAATCTGAGGCTGCAGCATTCCTGGGTCATTTCTTTATTACCTGGCTTATTTGTTCAAGAGCTGATGGATGGAAAAACACACTGCCTGTTCAAATCTACAAAATAAAAATACTGCTGGGGTACCCAAGGGTAACCACTGGAAAATTCACTACTCTGGGACTTTATTAATGCAATCTCAATTGTATTTAAGTAAGAACATGCAGATAGTGATGCTTTGGATCTCAAGATAATGTCAACGCCATTCACTCTTATGCTGTCTCTGCTGAGCATTTTGCTGGAGACTAACTCAAGGGGTCTAGGGCAGGGTCTGGATGCCAGCTGGTGTTGAGATGGAGTTTTCCCTCTAGAGTAATCAATTATTGTTTCCCAAGACGAGCTTGTAGAATGCTGCCAGCACAGTGGGTGAAGAATCTTGGAGCTGGAACTCTTTCCCAGATGTAGCGGTCATCCCATGTATATGTGGTGATGATGAACCAGAGAGGCAAGGAGAAGAAAGAGCAACTACTGAAAGTGGGTCTTATGTAAAGAAAAGTTATAAAACAGGTAGCAATGATATTACATAGATTACATATAAGTTGTTGTCAGCTGGGTGATATTGAAGAAATCATAGACAGATTTCCAGGGACCAGTGGAAGGAATGGATCTTAGGTCTAATATGTTCCAATTCCCTAATTAATAGGCAACAGCTTTGATGGAGAAACTTTTATATGCAAAACACTATACCACTGCAGAAAAATATAAAGATAACAACCCAAACTCTTGCCTCAAGGAATTTACAGAACTTGAGTAACATTTTAAGGAGCTATAACATAATAATAAAACAAGGTAATATATGATAATTGTAATCACTTTTTTTTTCTGCTTTGAGCCCATACCATGAGTCAAGTATTTTGCTAACCCTTTATGCACACAATTTCCATTAATTGCTTTTTTAAAAAAATGCAATTATTTTTAAAAATTATTTTAAAAATAAGTCAACACTATTAAGATCCCCACTTTACAGATGAAGAAACTGAGATTCAGAGCAGTGCTAGAACTAGGTGAAGCGAGTGAGGCATTTGCCTTGGGTGTAAAATTAAAGAAGACTCTCCCCCAAAAAACCAGTAATCAAGACTTATAAAAATCAGAAGTAATGTAAAAAAATTCACAATGAACAGAATCTCAAAATTTTGACTAAAGACAGGATTGGTATTGATGATTTTTCCCTTTGCCTCAGGCTCCAATCTGGCGTGGGGCAGTGTTGGTTCAGAGCACTGGTTAGAAGACTTTCCAAAGCTCATAATACAGTCAGTGCTGCATTTGGCCCAAGAGATTTGATTTTTCCAGCTTGAACTTCCAATCCCTGCTCTCCAAGTGGGAAGGTCAGGTGTCTAAACTTGCTTATATGGATCTTAGGCAGGAGCTGTCAGGGGAAGCCTCTCTTGCCCGGATCTGCAAGTGGGTTAAGACAGAGCAGATGTGCAAAGTCAGAAGATAAAAGGCAATGGGCCAAGTCCTATCCGCTGGAGAGGAAAGTCCAGCTGGGCTTGGGGAAACTGTTGTGAAATACAGAGATTGAGAGGCTATTGTGGGGAGCAGGAGAGCAGTGGCTGGGCAGGCGACTGGGAGTCAGGAATGGATATATCACTGAGTGAGGAAAGGACTTTTATGAATTCCAAGAAAAATGATGTGCCAGTAGCTCCATGAAAGGGCCCAAGGATGGAGTAGAAGGGCATCTTGGACCACAGAGCCTTGACTCAAGATTGGCAATCTATACAGCCAGGACTTGCAACTTAATGACCACACCAAGCTTTCCTGTCTCCAGAGAAAGGGTGATTGCCTTATTCACTTCTGCCCACACCCCTGCCCCCACAAATATTTGATCCCTGGAATAGGACAGCGTGGGTTAATAGCTCCCTGGGGACAGGGTGGACCCTGTCTTACGAACTCAGAAAGATTCCTCTCTGCTGAACATCTGAGAGCTTGGTAAGAGCATTTCACTAAGTGGGGCTTCTTACCTACTTGTCCATTTGTTTTTAACAACCTTAATCATTCCTTGGTGCTCAACCAGTTGGGCTTGTCTTCAGAGGGGCAAATATTATTGCTCAAAATCCAATGACAGCCCCAGCAAGGGGCTGCAGGTGGGGAATGAGTGTAGGAGATGGATTTCCAATCAAGGAAATATGGAATTTCACTTACAAACTAATGGAATGCAAATGCTTTTGGAATTCCGTACCAGAGAGCACCCCAAGGAGCCCTTCCCAAGTGTCCTCACATTACTGCCTGTTGTGATAATATCCAGGTTAATGCAAGAGACGTTTCCCCAGATGCCCAGGTAATCTAGAAAACATGTTATTCTGATTTCAAGGAGGAGTCACCTAACAGGCCTGGAGATGTGAAGCTCTAACTTTCTGCTTTTCTCACCATTCCACTGACCTTCACAAAATAAGTGACTTCAATGAGGAGTGTTCCCTTTTATTTTGTATCACCAGACTTCAGAGCCCTCAATACTGCATAAAGCACTGGGGCCTCTCTCCCCCTGGCTCCACCTCCCACACGAAAAAGCTTAGGCATGGAGCCAGCTAACTTGCTTGGCTATTGGCACCTTGAAGTGGAAGTAAATCCCTAATCTTCTGATTTATTATTTCCTGTTCTTCAAAGAGAGGGGAAGGCAGCAATGCTTGATGGATTTAGGCAGTTAGTCACTGTACAAATCCATCTCTTGTCTCACCCCCAATTCAGGGGAATAATATTTTTTTTCCCTGAGTTACAAAAGACATGATAGAAAGCATTTCAGAACGCTCTCTGCCTCAGGACCGATTTCTTGCGGTAAATCTATAGAAAATCTATCGCAGTCTCTAAAATAAGTGTCCAGGCTATGGAAGTAGGTCTTACAGTGTGAGGAAGCTGTAGTTCACTCATGTGTTAACCTTGCCATCACTTCCTCTCTTTCCATCATCTCTCTGTCTTCAGTTCTCATGTGGTTCCATCCAAATCACAGGTGTGCAGCTGTTTGTATTTCTGGAAGTAGAGCTGCGGTTTAGACCTGGGGAATTCTGAGCTCAATTTTAAGTCAAAAACATACCATGGGAATGAGGTTAAACTTAGTGTGAACTGGACAGTTTCACAAATAGCCAAAGGACTAAGATCATTACTAACTAGAGTTTCCCACACACACATTGTTTTGTCCTTGTTGACTAAGGCAGCTGGTAATGATGTTAATCCCTTGAGGTTTTACCCATATCTGTGTTGTTCTTCATGCTTCTGGGAATGCCAATTCCTGTCTTAAAAGATTCAGTTGTCCTTAATCTATGGCTGTTCAACTTATAAGTACCCACAAGCATTAACAAACATTAGAAAGTGTTATGGTAGTCCCTACTGTCCACATGCGCATACACACTGACTTTTGATCACAAACAGAACATATCTGGACAGTGATTGACTGAGACATATCTGCCTTTGTAAATCTGGAGGACTAGTCAGGTTTGTGAGTCAACATCTTCTAATCCTGGCTGTGAAATACCCAGTTCTAGGCATATGGTTCATTTTGCCTCTAATTCTGGGACCAACCAAAGTCCAAAGCTATTGAGACCCTAGGTTACCATTTGAATTTCATTCAAGTTCAAGTTCATCTTGAACCTCTTTCTCCTGCTCTGACCTTGAAATTAGCCTCCTAAGAGATGGTGGCCACCTACTTCCTGGCCCCTAAAGCTGATGGACAGCTTGGGATTCCAGAGACCCTCTGCTGTACTTCTGATTGTACCTCTGCCAGTAGCTTGGCTACCTTTCTGGATGACCCAGACCCTTGTGTTGATTTGACTTTGCACTTCTGTGTTTGGATTTTACTAGCGTGGGTCTTAGTCCTGCTGAGGACCTGTCATTATTCAAGAAGTGACTTCTCTAGGGCAGGTGGAAGAAGATTGACATGTTCTGATCCTTGAAAGGAATAGAGGGAAAAAACAAAAGAAGGTATATTGACTATTATCCTCTCTCCCTCCCTTTCCCTCCAGCCCTTCTCCCTCCCTCCTCAGCTCCCTTTCTTCCCTCCCTTCTATCCTTTCTTCCTTCTTCCTTCCTTCTTTCCTTCTTTTCAGTCAATAAACATAGCATGTTAACTACATATTGATACTTTGTAAAAACTTGCAAATCTGATTGGAGAGAACTTCCCCCACCCCCAGTTTTGCCTCAAACACACACACACACACACACACACACACACACACACACACACAAGTGAGAAAAACGATTAAAGTGAATATTAAGCACCAAAATGAATGATACAAATAGAAACAGTTCTACTAGTTGAAAGGAAAGCAAGGTAGCATCTGAATCAATCTTAGAATAAAAATGAATATCATATGTAATACTATCTATTAATTATTGACCAATTTTATATCTGTATAAGACAAGGAGTTTTTCTATAGCAATCACTGCTCAGGAATTTTCTGTTCACCAAATGGTTGCTGTCCCTATGTTGTGTGTCTGTGTGTGTGTGTGTGTGTGAATTCTGGAGGGGGTTCTTTGAGATTTCTCTAAAACCCACATATCTATGAGGTAGGAATCATTCTTAATTCACCGATGAGGAAACCAAGGCTTACAGCAATTAAGTAACTTTTATAACTAGTAAGTGGCAGGGCTGAGTGTGCTACTCTGAGGAAGGAACAAGTGATAAGACTTAGATGGTAAGCCAGGAGCCATCTGTGGAAGTTCATGAATGCTGGAATGAAGAATTCAAGCTTGAATGAAAGGCAATAAGGAATCCTAGTAATTGTTTGGTGGAGAAGTAATTCAGTGACCTCAGTTTTAAGAAGATTAATTTAGCCAAAAGAGCTAGATGCATCGGGATAGAGAGAGAAAAAGAAATTTAGCAACAGACAAATGACATCCATTCTATCAATATGATCCTTTCCCTTCATCATTCCAATCAGATAGAAACAGAGCACAGGAACTTAATGACTGTCATGGAAAATCCTCCCCACATGCATTTCTAAGAAAAGTGGGTTTTTGTTTTTTTCCCTCAGCTGTTTGCCCTTAGAACAATACCCCAAAGTGTTTCCTTCCCTCCAATTTTAACTACTAAAGTATGTAATATGACTCCAATGTTTGATTTAAAAGAGAGAAAGAAAGAAAAAGAAAGAAAGAAAGAAAGAAAGAAGGAAAGAAAAGAAAGAAAGAAAGGAAGGAAGGAAGGAAGAAAGAAAGGAAGAAAAGATCCATCAAAGCAAAATAGTAGTTCCCTCTGATCTCACACTATTTCTGATGAATCAGTATGGGGTAAGGAACTCTGTACTAACGGAGTGAAACATGCTCAAAATTGCACCAACAAAAGATGGAATTTTGCCAGGAGCTGCTAACAATTGAGACAGCTTAACATTTGTTATTTGATGGAGAGAGTTCCAGGGGAGATTTCAGCTAAGCTGAGGGAAAGCTCCCTTTCTGCTCAGGCTATTTGCTAGGTCACAGGATGGGGTCTCAAAGGATATAGAATGAGTGAGCTTATCCCCATGGAGGCCAATGCCCTTCCCAGAAGAGTTAAGTCCAGTGGTTTCTCCAGCAAAAGGACACAGAGGAGTCAGGGATGGGTGGGTGTGCTGACTAATCTATAAAACCAGTGTCCCAGGAGGAGCAGAAGTTGAAACCATTTGTTTATAATTAGAGATGCAGTGGGCTGTGTGACTTGAAATTTCACGACTCAACGTCCTTGGTGAAAATGCTCAATAATAATTCAGAAAACAATCAAAAGCTTGGGCGAGAAATATTTGAATGTATATCAGGTATCCTCTTCTCAAGCAAGACCAGTACAGGTCTTCTGAGAAGTTACCACTTTGAAGACTAAAATGAAACATAACTTCCAAGTTCTCCCTTCAGGACCTGCTGTTTCACTGGAGTTGGTACTATTTACAGCAAGAGGCTCCCAGACCATGGTGGGACACAGTGAGGCAGATCTACACGTCTCCGGACTTCCTGTCAGAGTTGACTTTTGAAAAATGTGCTCCCTGGGATTCGAGAGTCTGGAAACAAATGCAACTGACATCTGCAACAATAAAAATTAGAGACCAGCTCAATGTTTACCATTAGAAAGCATTTGGGGACTTCTGGTCTGAAATTTTCATTGAAACCCAGACGCATGAAACCATGCTTACAATATGACATTAAGCAGGGGGAAAAAAATCAAATTTTTAAAATACTGATTTCAAATACTGATGCAGGTGGACAGGACTAGGATAGAATTTGCAAACACAAAAATAGTTAATTTAGGTTTAAGACTTTTAAGACATCATGAGAAAATGTTTTGTCCAATGTCCTTAAGTGTTGCTGTTTTATTATTCTACATTTTTTAAAGTGGATCAAAACAACATCTGTTTTATAGAATTGAGTTTTCATCAGTTGATTGGTTTTGAGAGAGCTGGGTATGATTTTCAACCGCTTCCCATCCCCCCAAAATTGTTATGAAGAATAAGTGAGTTAACAATGGACAGCAATTAGCATAGTGCCTAGCACATAGTGGACCATCCTGTTATTTTCATTATCATTATTATTGGTACTCATCTCAAATGGAGCCTAAGCTCACCATATGCCCTAAGTTTCTATACTTGATTTGCTTTCCCCAGTGGTGGTCAGCTTCAGCTCTGGGTGTTTCCTCTTTTCATTACTAAAATCCCGATCTCAGTTTGCAGTAGCCTACCTGAGTGAATTTTGATAAACTGATCCCTCTTGGTACTGCATGTATGGCAAGATATAGTTAATATAAACTAAGTGTCTTGTTGAATTACGTCGTGAGTGTATTAGAAAAAGAGAATTGTGCTGAGAACATGCATTTCACGAAATGCCCACCTTTGCCGCCACTACATTTGTTAAAAATATCTGAAGGAATTTTCTGTTTGTTAACATCTGTGATGTCAGCTATTCTAGAGAGATCGGTCCAAAGAGTCCAACCTCCAAAGCAAGTGGACAGCTCTCATTTGGTATCTTTTACAAAGCATTTTCCTATGTCAAAATAAGTCCTTAGTGGAAGATTCAGATTCATTGATAATTATCTTCCATGCATTCCAAGGCCTTTTACTCTGAAGAACATCTATTAAATTGAAAATATATTTTAGGGCTTCCCTGGTGGCGCAGTGGTTGAGAGTCCGCCTGCCGATGCAGGGGACACGGGTTCGTGCCCCGGTCCGGGAAGATCCCACATGCCGCGGAGCGGCTGCACCCCTGAGCCATGGCCACTGTGCCTGCGCATCCGGAGCCTGGGCTCTGCAACGGGAGAGGCCACAACAGTGAGAGGCCTACGTACCACAAAATATATATATATATATATATATATATATATTTATTTATTTATTTATTTATTTATTCCCTCCCACCCTCTCCAGAGGACAAGCGTTTCACTATAGATTGCTAGCAACCAAGAATCAAAGCACATAGTCTCTTATTAGAAAAGAGTTTCCTGCTGCTGGGGACTGCCTCAGAAGAGGCTGAAGTCCATTCAACATCTGCAAAGAAGCAAAGCCCCAGGATATTCCCAAGCCTTCCCATCATTAAGGTACATGACACTTAGGAAGCTGTAAATGCATTCAATCAGTGCCCTGATTCTGGTACTTTATGGGGGAATCTGCAGTGTGGACTTCAAAACAGAAGCATCATCAACTTTTTATTAATTCAACACACCTTTGCTGATCCTTACTGCATTGTATTGACTCTAAGATACAATTGTTGTTGTGTTTATTTGTTTCACATTTAAACGTCTCTGAAGTCAGGTGTTCAGAGAAACCAGGCAGCCTATGGACATACTTATAATTGCCTGTGCATGACCATCAACATTTTCAGAGTGTCAGTGGCTTGAAGGAAAATCCCAAGGACAAGAATTGAGATTCTTTCAAGAAATATTTCTTCACCAATATACTTGAAAGTCCAGAAGACAATATTGTGTGAGAAAAATCCAGATGACAGAGATCTGAGACAGAGAGTGATTCACAAGACTCAGACTCAAGTATAAAATGTTTTAAGAACACCTTAACCAATTTATTGTACAATTGTTTCTTTTTCCTATGTGCACAGGCATGATATATGGAAAATATCTATATCTAAATGAATCTAAAAGGGTACTTAACAATAAATCATAATTATGTTTTCTGTTTTTTTGTGTGGTACGCGGGCCTCTCACTGTTGTGGCCTCTCCCGTTGCGGAGCACAGGCTCCGGACACACAGGCTCAGTGGCCATGGCTCGCGGGCCCAGCCGCTCCGCGGCATGTGGGATCTTCCCGGACCGGGGCATGAACCCGTGTCCCCTGCATCGGCAGGCGTACTCTTAACCACTGCACCACCAGGGAAGCCCCATAATTATGTTTTTAAAATAAGAATAACCTAGTTTAAAAATAAGGAAAACTGTTTTAGAATAAAATCTATTATTCACCTAGGGAATATAGTCTTTTCTTGGCTTTAAGGGTTACACAGGTCAATGGCATGAAAAAACAATGTGTACATTATATGTGGTTATTTATCCAGAAGACATCAGATTAGCCAATACAGTGGTCTTCCCGTAAGTACCCCTATACCTTAGCAGGGCTGACTATGATTCCATGGTCTGATGAGTCTTCTACCTGATTTGAGAGTGGCAACCTCCTCTGAAATGAATTTTGGAGCAACACAATTTGAATAGGCTACAAACAAAAATGCACTCAATGAATTGGGAGATTGGGATTGACATATATACACTAATATGTATAAAATGGATAACTAGTAAGAAGCTGCTATATAAAAAAATAAAATTAAATTAAAAAATTAAAAAATATGCACTGATTATTAAAAAATAAGAAAAATATCACATTTATTGAAAATGTGGTAGACACTGTGCCAGGAATCTTGTATGCATTAGCTCATTCAATCCCAACAAGAAATCTGTGAGTCAGATATCCATATCTATAAATTACAGTTGACAAAAATTGACCAGAAGAGTTTTCTACTTGCTCCAAGTTACACAACTGGTAAAGTACAAATATGGGGTTTGAACTCCAAACACTAGGTTCTTTATTATATATTCTTAATACAAAGTATTGAATTATCCCTTAATCAATCTACGCCAAGAATCATCCCACACACAAACACACAAACTAAATTGCTAAACCCACAAACTAAGAGCAAGTAATGAAATGTTTATATAAGTCAAAAGAAATATTGAGCCAAGTAATCACTTATTTCATCAGAGAATGCATTAAAACATAAAATGATTGATGATGATGTAAAAGAAAGTGATCAGTGGACCTCGGGATCTTGACATTGTGTGATACATGAGCCAAACTTGTTATGGAAAGTCCTGAAATTGTTTAACCTGTGTGAGTGAGGGGTGGGAGGTCATGCTTTTCAGGTTGCTGACAAATTTTTCTATTTAAGAGAAAAAAACACTTCTATATATGTTGTACTCCCCTCTCCAACATAAGCTCAAGATTCACGAGGAGAGAAATACTTTCATAGCGTTCATTTAACCTCAATGAGAACGCATTCTGATCATAAGGTTTCTGAACTTGAAATAGGCTTTATACAGAATGGCTCACATTTTAAACACCAGGTACAATGACTGCATCATGAGAAGCTGATCTCACAATTCGAGACACAATAGGTAAGAGAAGAAGTTTGAACAGAGATATCACTCAGTAGATCATAGTACTTAAAAAGAAATATTAAAAATACTCAGCCTTGATAGCCTTCAATGAGGAAACTAAACTAACAAAAGTGAAATTATTAATATACAGTGCAGATAAGGTGAAGCTTATATGCACCTATTTTATGTGAAAGAATATAAATCATATTCTTTATAAATATCGATGGTAGGCTTGAAACCTAGACTTCCTAGTCCCACGCCATCTCCATCACAACATAATGCCTTTCTGAGACATTGAAAAACTTTCTTTTGTACCTGGACATAGCCAATAGTTTAACCTGTATTAATTTTAAAGAGTTTAACAAACTTGGGCTTGGTTCAGACTGGTATGAACCAAGAGAGAACATCAAATGTATGGAAGAGGAAAAATAACAAGTATCTAGGTAAATGCGTATAATTGAAGTTAGCTGGGAAACAGCTCAGTAGACCTAGAGATGGATCCATGACACCAGGATCTCATTCTATGGCTTCACGCATAAACAAACCTGTGCAGATTCTCTAAGAAGGAGGTTGTAAAGAACCAGGGAGAGCAAGTCAGGGGATGATTATGTGGACCTTGCTTCTAGAAACTAAGAAGTGAAATGGAACGCTAACCAGGGAACACATGCAGAAGTCCAACTGCAGTGTTTGGGAGGTATGGGTGGGGAATGGAGTGTTGTAGAAAAGGGCTCAGATAAACCCATATATTGACTTCCAAGACAGTTGCAGAAGGGCTCACTCTAAACCTCTATGTAGGGCACAGATAAGCACCCTGCTGATCTGAGGTTTTAGTAGGGGGGTCTCAGTTGTTCCAAATGAAAAACATGTTGTTGGACTAGTCTCAATTAAATTACCCTGGACATAGTCCTTTAACTTTATGTACCTTCTAGAATTTCAACCCTCTGCTTTTTTGTCCTCGGCTGATCTCTAGTGTGTTGGAGGAAGACCATACAATGCAAAAGCAGAATGGGGGATTGCCTATGCTATATATTTTGAGAGAGGAAAGGGAGACTCCTTTTGCCTTCAAATTCCTACCACTTGTATGCTAGTATGTGGAATTTCATTATCTCTTTGGGTCATTGCTACTTCTCAAAGATCTTCTTATCTATCTTTTATCTATCTACTATTCTGCCTATCTTTCTTCTTATCAGATCTATCTTAACTTGCCACAATGTCTGAGAAGGACGACTCCTTTAGCCAACATATATGATTTTCAGCTTCCACAGAAATAATGTACCTTATGAGAAAAAAATGGACAAGTACATTTTTAAAATAGAAAAGGAGAGAATTTGAAAGCATGAAAATCTAGAATGAGAAGGAGGAGAGAGAGAGCGAGAGAGAGAGACGGCTATGTTATTTGGGTTATATGGAGGAGTTGTAGGAGTGTTAAAAAATAGTGCAGCCTCTGTCCTTTTTGGCATAGCTATTATGTGCCAGGCACTGTGCCAACTGCTTTATATGTAGCATTTCATGAACAACTCTTTCAAGTAGTTGTTCTTTTCTCCATTTTAAAGATGAGGGACTTGAGGATCTGAGAGCCAAAAACTAGTTACTCAGTAAGTGAAAAACAGTAAGGTTCTGAGTTCTGTTTTCACTGCTCCAAAACCCTTTCTCTTCCCTTTATGTTGGTCTCTCTACAAAACATTTCCAAAGACATACCCTGCCTCATGGAATCACAAATGGCAGTTCTGAAAAGAATGTATGATCTCTACAGCCCAACCCTCTCCTTTTACAGATGGGAGGCCAAGGAAGTAGTATGAGTTGCACACTGAGCAAGGGCATAAGCTGGGCAAGAAACCAAGTCTACTCTCTTTACTTCCACTCAAGAGTCTTCATACTGGGTCTCAAGGGAAGAGTCAACACCATAACTGAGGGAGACTTGTAACTCATAACTGAGCTTTTCATATCATCCTCTTATTATGATATGCACAGATTAAACTGTTGACTTTAGAAACATTGCATCCAAACATTGTCTAAGTCATTTCTTTTTGCTATCTTCTTTAATACCTCACTTATTTGTAGAAAAATATAATTTTCTATTTTTTTTTTACTTTTGTCATTATAAAATATTGGATAAATATTGAATTTACACAAAGCAAACAAATGAGTAATAACAATATCCAAAGAAATCATTTGGCTTACTTCTGCTGCTGTTGTCTCCCTCTTTTGAGTTTATGTTCTCTCTAACCTACCAGTATTTTTAACTCAAAAAAAAATCGTTGTTTTTTTTTTCAACTTTAAAAGTTTGCTCATAAGTGCTCTGAATATGTTTACTAGGAAAAAAATTTAAATAAAAATCATTGTTCAGATGTCACTCATATCAATCATTTCTTTGCAACAGCTGTAGCGTAGAAATAATTGCAATCATGTGCCCTATACTTGAAGGAGGAGAAAAAAAATAGATTACTTTAACAAGAGTCTGGAAGTGTCTAGGATTTTCAAGAGACCATCTTCTGTCCATCCATTTGTACAAAAATCCCAATGACTATTCCTCCAGCAATGTTTCCAATTATACAACACCCACATCCCTAGTAATCATCCCCTCCCATTGTCCCCATAAGCATACCCACTCATAGCTCATGCCTGATACCCATCCTGGCACAAGGATCAGGCTGAATCAACAGGGGCTGAAGCAGTGGCAAAATCAATCCAGTGCCAGATCTGAACTACAACAAGGCCAATGGGTAATAGGGGGCTAACTTACCACAACCACATGGAGTTTGAAAGTTTGTGCCTGGTGACTTCTCTCGACACAGACTTTCCTCGTACAAACTATAAGGTCCACAAGAAGCAATTAACAAACAGTAAAAAGAAAATAGCTAATAGGCAGATGGGTTTTATGGGACTCCAATCATAAATCTTTGCTCCAGGTTGAGAAAGCTGACATCTAGCCAACTCTAGTTGAATAAGCTCAAAACTTGTGTTAACTTTGGGACCCTATCACCTACTTGTGTTAACTTTGGGACCCTATCACCTACTATAGCACTCAGAGCTGTGAAAATGATCTTCACTGACTACAAAATCATTATCTTGGTAAGCATTTTGCCCACCTACAAAAGAAAAGCCCTCATCCTTCCTCTCTCTTCGTCATTGCCTCTATGTACCCAGGTACTTTAAGAGCACCAAGAAGCTCAAAACACTTACCCTTGTTTAGCTATACTCTTTCCCTGCAAGGAGAGAAGTGCTTTGTGGTATTTGAGTAGGAATTTGGGAAGGTTAATGTTCGACTTTGCATTGAGGCCCATATTTACATTTTATGACACTGGCTGCAAGGTGATTTCAATAATTTGAACCTATTGCTTCTCTAACAGGACCAACTACCAAGCATAAAGTTTTCAAGTACAATTATAAAAACAATTTATACAATGCTCCATTTTCTGAATGAAGAAAGTGTCTCCAAGGCATACTAAGGCTTAAATAATTTATTTAATCATCTACATCTTTGATGCTTACTATGAATATGAAGGTGCTCCACCCAGACCCCTCTTTAAGGGAAGACTTGTTGTCTAGCTGCGGGAATGCTGTCAGCAGAGAACTTTCAGTTGTAGTCTTCTTCAGGGTCTGCCTCCACTGCAGGATGCTGCCTTGCCCTAGCTCCATCCCCTCTTCCCAGGAAAGCCTGAATCCTGTGACTGGACAAGGCTGGAAAATAAAGACTTGACTATTTCCGTCCAAAGTGTTACATGCTGATGGAAATACTCACTCCAGAGCTCTCTGTTGGGTTGGCCAAGTCTACATGGTAGTTTGACTTTTCCCTCTGCTCCATCCTGTGTCCTTCTTTTCTTTCACAGGTGTTACTCTCTAATAAATATCTTGCATCCGAATCTCTATCTTGATGTCTGCTTCTGAACGACCCAGTTGCTGACCCCTACACAACTATCTAACCTCTCTCTCTTTACCCAGATCCAGCCTAGACTCTATAACACCTTGACCTTGACAAGGAACATCCAAAGAGTACATAGGTGAATGATTATCACATCTAGCTGCAGGTGGTAGTACTCAAACTCCAGTGTCCCAGATTCCTGGGCACAGGCTTCTAACCCAGAAAGTGAATGCCAGGTTTCCAATGACTCTGCTCTACTGAATTCTCAGCTTCTAAACTCAGGTTTCCTCAGAACTGATTCCCCAATATCTAATCTAAGATGGTGTTTATGATGCCAGTTATCTTTCAGCAGGGGTCTATTGAGCATTGTCCCATAAAATTATTAATTGAATCTGGTCAATGACATGACAATGATACTGAAGTTCTCATTTTGCAATTATGCATAACATCTTCCTATTAGTGTTTCCTGACAAAACACTGTATGAGTGAAAACAAACACATCCCATGGACCATTGTGTTGCTTCTTGCTTTGATGTTTGCCAAATGGCTACTAATAGATAGCCTGAACCCTTAACTGAGTGGATATTCACACCTTTCCTAAAACCTCCTAGGTGAACTGGACTTCTGATGGCAGATGTTCTTTGAATATGCCTTCCGTGCCTACTCATGGAATACCTAGCCCAGGACTCGCTCTCCTGTTCTGTGACAGGAAGACATCAAACCTGTAAGGGAAAGTTTTCTAGTGATTAAGAAGGAACCACCCAAGAGATGAAAATTGGTGAAAACTGGTTCAGATTATAACTCTGAATATAATATTTATACTTGCTGCATATTTGCTGATAACCCAAACTCAGGTCCCCTTTTCTTCTCAGCAATACTCTAATACTTCAGCAATAAACACATCCCATGTTGAGTCCTGTGCTGCTCTCTATAGCTCACTTTTATTTATTTTATTTTATTTTATTTTTTGCGGTACGCGGTCCTCTCACTGTTGTGGCCTCTCCCGTTGCGGAGCACAGGCTCCGGACACGCAGGCTCAGTGGCCATGGCTCACGGACCCAGCTGCTCCGCGGCATGTGGGATCTTCCTGGACCGGGGCACGAACCCGTGCCCCCTGCATCGGCAGGCGGACCCTCAACCACTGCGCCACCAGGGAAGCCCTATAGCTCACTCTTTTTTCACAGGTAGAAAAAAGCTGATAACCATTCACTGAGCAACAGTCTCTGTTTCAAAATCTTCTAATAACTATTGCCCAGTGATTCATTACTTCACCTACTTAACAAATATTAATTCATAATCAACTTATGTTCTCTAGTCGACTTCTCTTAACTAAGCTCTGTACTGTATGATTCCCATGCCACCTCTTCCCATGAAAATTTCACATAAGACATAATAAATTTTGAACTTTCTAGTGTTCTTCCCCATGTCTTTTCCAATTCAGTTAGAAGGATCACATTCACTTAGTTGCTCAAGCCAGACACTCATGTCCTCATCCTTGATTTCTCCCTCTCTTTCATTATCCATGTCTGTCCATCCATTTATCCATCCCAAGATCTTTCAGTTATAACACTTAGATCTCTGTTAAGTGATGTTCTTTTCTCCAGCTCTGAAGTTATCACCTTAGGCCAAGCCATCATCTCTCTCACTATTGCAGTTAAAATCTCTTCTGAAGGCCTTCCTCTCTTGTCCTCCTCAAATCCATTCTCCACTGAGTAAGCAGACAGGGTGATCAACTTAAAATCTAAATCGACTTCTATAACTTTGCTGTTTAATTCAGTTTAATAGCACCTAGTAGCACTGAGAGCAAAATCCAAAATTTGTGCCATGGTCTACACCATCTAGAGTGATCTAATCCTTGCCTACCTCTCCCATCATTACCAGCCCCCTTCATTCAATCCTCTGAAGGCACAGGGGCTTTCTTCTTGTTTCTCAAACCAGCCAAGCACTTTCTAGCTTCAGCGCCTTCATATTTGCTGTTCTCTTTACTGGGAATGTCCTCTCCCTGAATATTTCACATTCTTCAGATATTAACTTAAATGTCACCTCCTCAGAGATCTTTCTTCAACCACCTTATCTAAAATAGGCCACTTACTTCCACAGCGTATTATCCTTTATTATAGTACCTGTTGTTTTCTTTCATGGAATTTCTTCCAATTTATGATTAATAAATGTGTTTGTTTATTCAATCTCTGTCTACTCCAGTAGACTGTGAGTTCCAGAGGGCAAGAAGCATTTCTCTTATTCAAAACATATCCCTAAGGCCTAGCACATTGTCTTGCCCATAACTTTTCGAATGAATGAAACTTCTTTCTCCTCGGCCCCCTTCTCCAGGCCCCCTATCAAGTTTCATGGTGTCACCATCATGTTTAATCTTCTCTCCAGTCAATACAACTCCAACAACTTAACACTGCTGCTTTCAGTCCCTTCTCTCCATACCCTATGCTACTGCCATCATTTAGACACTTGTCATTCCACACTCAGACAACCACAGTAGTCTGCAAGCAGGTCTCCCTAGGTCTGCTTTCTCCGTCTCTGTCCTCTGTACCCTGTCAGAGTGACCTTTCCAATATGCAAATCACTTTCAGGCTTAAACCCTTTAAATGGCTCCCTGTTGCCTACAGGATAAAGTTCAAACTTCTTAGCATAGCATGCAAGGTACTCGGAGATCTCACCCTGCCTTCCCCTCTGGCTTCATCTCTCAGTCTTCTCTGACAAACCCATCTCCACAATCTCTGAACATTCTGTCCCTGCCTCCCACCATCCTGTGCATTCTACCTTCTAAATACCCACTAATGCATTCATTTCTCTGTATCTCCACACTTACCAAGCTCACTGGCCTGGATGACCACACCTTTCTCCCTAATTATACAGTGCCCTGACCAATCCATTTCTAAACAGCAGTGAGTGAGCTTTTACATAACCATTGTAACCATGGAAATATCTACCAACTCTCCTCCTTGCTTAAAATTCATCCATGAACAGAGGTTAACAGGTCCTGCGAGAATTAGCCTATGAGGACTCTTCTAACCCTTCCCTCATTCTCTGTATTCAGACTTACTGTCATGCTCCTTCCTGCCCCAGGACCCTTGTTCCTCCTTTCTTTATCTGCCTAAAATACTCAAGGACACTTTCTCCCTGTGGCTTGCTACCCTTTCATCCTATAGCTCAATATTTTCTCTAGGCTAGACCAAGATTCTCTGAGTATCCTCTCATAGCTCACTGCATTTTTTAAAAGTTCTTATCCACCCACAGAGCTTTGGGATATGGGAGAAAGAGCAGGTTCTCAGAAACAGAACAATGAATTTCAGACCATAAATTTGGGGGAAGAGTAGGAGGACTTGGGTCACTGGATGCAATTCTTTGTAGACTGCTCTTTTGGCTGTGAGTGCTTTCTGTTCCCCAGGAAGTGCTACAGAGGTTTAAAAATCATTGTTATATATTTTTCCCCATAATTTTAGGGGTTTGATATAACAGAAGGAGGCTGCAGCATGCACTCAATTCAAAGTCTGGAAAGAATTAGAATCACTGGATTTTGTTTGTTTAGGTTTTGTTTTTTAACATTTTTAGTATATCTTACTTCACCTTCTTCTTTGGCCTATTAATCAAATTGATTTCCCATCAACTCCCCTAACCTATTCATTCAGTATTTATTCATTCATTCACTCAGCAAACACTCACTGGATGCTGTATCCTTTCCAGAGGAGACAATGGTCTTAGAATCCTTTGAATGTGGATCATGGAGGAGAATAAACTACATTTGCAACCTAGGTTTCAGAGAGACCAGAAAGCAAAAGAAGGTCAAATTTTTCAAGTCCAGGGCAATGACAACACATAAGAGTTCCATCTGAGGGGGATAGTGAGGCAGGTACAGAAGAGGCAAAGCCAAGAGTCCTAGGGTCAGAACCATTCAGCTGGAGAGAGCCTCCTGCAGCTATTTCAGCCAAGTCAGTGGTTGGAAAAGTATCTCTTTGAGGGCTTGGCAGGTTCCTATAAACAAATGCATGAGATCACTAGGCAGTGTCATTTGGCTCCAGATGAATACTATATTCCCAGCAGAATTCAAGACAGTATCCAAGAATATTGGCCACTGTTATTATCCCAGGAATATTGGGACAATTGTTGAGAGAGAATATGGGCAAGGGCTGGTAAGGAGTTAGCATCCCTATGAAATTCTAACTATGATAAAAGCCTAGAGTACCAGACAGGGACACTGGGCAGGTCCCCAAGCCTAATGACTTAACCCTCAGGGCACTGTGTACCAGTAATGTCTAAGACTTATCCAAAACCTGGATCTATTATTGTCTATCAATTCTAAGTGCTAGATACAAGTCATCTGAGACTATGGATTACACACTCAGCTCTAAGCAACTCTAGCTCCAGCTGAGTCAAGGTGAGGCTACAGATGAAAGGGCAGGGGAACTGGGATTGACTCTGAACATCCCACTGCCCCCTCCCTCTCCTGTCTTCCTGCAGAACCCTGGGGTAGGTAGGGGTGGGGAGGGAGGGAATCATCTCTGTGAATCAGGGCCTACTGCCTCCATTTGTTAAGACCTTCCTTCTGTCCTTTTCAAATATCACTGTTAATACCCCTCGTGGCACTGTCTTGGTCCTTTACCCTTTCATCCAGATATTATTAAAAACTAGTGTCAAAAATGGAATTCTCCAAAGACCTTGTAAAAGTCAGCTGTGAGGCCAGGCTCTACAAGAGCCACTTCCTAAGTTGTGATTCTGCAGCTAAGACTTTTACTCTTCAATCCCATGATGGAAATCCTAGAGCTAGCTTTCCTCACATTGCAACTTTCCTGGGCTTGAAACCATTCTTGGAATCCCACTATTTTTTTTCCAACCCTCTATACATTTCAGACTCACTCCTATCTTTTTATACATAACGTCCTCCCACTCTCACCCCACCCTCACCCTTACCCGATCCTGGAAAAACACACACAATATTCTATTTCTACAGACATTTTTGGAGCATCAGGATGTGCCCTGCCCTAGGACTCCAGTGATGGCCCCTGAGATATTTCGGTACATAGATCAGAGGTTTTTGAAGAAGCAGTTTTAACTCAGCAGTTCTGATGTGGAAACAAACTATGTAAATGGTGTTACATAGCCAGGTAGTGTGCTGTAGTGCCCTGAATTTAATCTACAGTAGCCAGACACAACAGATAATTACGTTTTTCCAAATTAAATTAAACCTAGCTCCAATATGCTGAAAAGAAACATCAATCTCTGTTACGTTTAGTGACACTTCCACCTCCTCAGGGTCATGAAGTGATAATAATATTATTATTTTATCATAATTAATGAAATATGATAAACATATAGCACTTGCTAAGTTTCAGGCACTATCCTAAGTGCTTTATCTCTATAAACTCACTTATCATCACAATCACCTTGTGAGGTAACTACTATTATTTTTGTCCAGTTTATAGATATTGAGGCACAAGAGGTTTTCAGTCTAAGCCCATAGAGTAAACAGAGAAGTTGGCATTGAAACCAAGAGGCTTGTTCTAAAATTTGTGTTCTTAACATCCATGGAAAACAGAAATTCTAGCACTTAGAGGTTATCTGGATAAAAGGGAGCAGGGCCTTATCCTTAATCCAAGGTGCCTACTACCGTTAACCTTCATCTTCTGTTCCATGGGGTGACTGCTGCACCTGAATTCTCTGCCACCTTTGACTTCTAGCTCCTCGTGGGGTCCTCCCGCTGACCACAGGCCCAGCCACAGAATCTTGGTTAAAGAACTGTGGGTCTTGGTGTCCAGTTTTCTCTGTATCCCATTGAGGTCTCCAACACAGGGCACTGTGTGCAATTAGAGCATTGGTCTCCAGCTCTCATGGATATCCCCAATGACCAGCTTTTCCCTAATTCACAAACCAACCTTTTAAGCTGAAGTTATGGCTACCCTATCTTCAACTCAAAGCACCAGTCTCTAGCTCCTTCCCTCTATGAAAATCCAAAACAGTCTCCCCAAGGGAGCCTGAAACACAAAGTCCATTTACTTCCTTCCTGCTAGTTGTGGATTTGGGAGTGGACGATGATTGGTCCCTCCTCCCTGGATTGGGATAAAGAAAACACCTGATTTACTCAACCACGGTGAATATACAGTATATTTTCCTCGTCTTTCACACTGATAATTGTGGAATAGTCCTCTTGGAGCCATCACTGAGCCAGACTCTCTCACTTCCATTCTACCCCATCCCCATCATTACTGAGCCTCCTGTGACCCTCACTCCCACCTTGTTTCTCACTCTCACCTCCAGCCCAGCCTTCACATGCACCCCACACCCTAAGGAGAATTGCAAAAACAGCATCTGCATTTTGAAAGTGGTAAATAAAGGAAAAGAACAAAGCATTATTTATCCTGTTTTTTCCTATATGAACTGTTGTTTCAGGTAGAGGTTGGGCCATATCCCTTTAGAGAAGTATTACAGATAATAAATGAAGGTAGAAAGATAAAATATCACCACTTTGCAAGCCCTAGTGAAATAATACATCTAAACTGATCATGAATGGCTGCCAACATCGCCAAATATATATATCTATATATTCCTTACATCCTAACACACACACACACACACACACACACACACACACACACACACACAGAGCAAGCTTGAATCTGTCATATCTCTAAATGGCTGCTGTTCTGTCCAGCAGCCACTAGCCACAGGTCAAGACTGGGCCCCTGAACTGTGGCTAACTCTAATCGAGGTGTGTTATAAGTGTAAAACACGCAACAGATCTGTAAGATTTAGAACCAAAAACAACAAAAAAATAAAATATCTCAATCATTATATTGGTTACATGTTGAAATGATACCATTTTGGATATATTGGGTTAAATAAATATATGATTAAAAGAAAAAACATGCATCTGTAAACCTCATTCCGCTGCTTTCCTTCTGTCTGATCCTAGAGCTTAATTCTGTTTTTAGAAGACTGGGTAAGGCTCAAAGTAAGACGGAAAGGTCAAAATTGGGGTCAAACTTGGCAACAGGTGAAGTTCAGAATGGGAGTCAGTTTCGTTTTTTTTTTTTTAACTCTTAATAATGTTATCAGGTTCTATTAAAATTCCCCTGCTTCAAACTGAGAAAACACAAATACCACGTAATCAAGGGTAGTGTGATGAATAGGAGGAGGTGGAGACAAAAGGAGGAATCTTCGAGAAAGACCCCATGACAGTAAGAAAACGCCAATAGGAACAGCCTGGACCCTGAGGTTCTACTGACATCCAGGCTTCCTGTTGGCTCCCATGGGCTTTGGTCTTGAATTCCTTGTTGGAGTTTCATCTTCCCACTTCCCCGCTGAGTTCTGGGTCTCTGCCTTATCCACACCTCTACAACAGGGAATGTTGCTTGGGTATTTGTTTCAAGATAATTGCAAAATTCAGAAAAACCAAAGAAAATGATTACTTGGCATGAACATCACATGAGCAGTGAAGCTTCATGCTGGGGTGCAGATCTCTGCTCCGTTCTTAGGGGGTAGCGTATGACGGGTGTGCTGCTGACTCACACAGCCTAACTCTGGATTTCTGCTCCATCACTTACCAGATTTGCCAAATCAAGCCTCAGCTTTCCTCAACTTGTGCAGAGGGTAAGTTAATACCTGCAGAGTGCCTTCCACCATTCCTGGCTTAGAGGTGACTGCTGTAATGCTCATGAAACTTAGGCTTTCAGGAACTTCATGTGCAGCAACCTCTTCCAAGGCCCTGGGAGGGGCCTCAGCAAGTTTTATTAGCATTCATTTATCCTCTTTCTTAAAGGGCTTCAAAGATTTGCTTAATCGCCAGTCCCACGAAACATGGATCAGCCCCTGCTCTGGTCCATTTTAGCTCTTAACAAATGTGTCAGTCTACCCTGTCCTCCCTCATATTCCCCTCTATCTCTCCCTATTTCCTTTCCTTTCACTTCTACAGGGTCAAACAGTACCTGCCTGTCCCATTTTCCACTTTTCTTAGGCCCTGCTTATGTATGTGGTAGATAGAATAATGATCTCTCAGAGATGTCCACACCCTAACCCCTGGAACCTATGAATATGTGAACTGATATAGCAAAGAGGCTTTGTAGATGTGCTTAAGGTTATGGACCTTGAGATGGAAGATGATCTTGGATTATTTAAGTGGATCCAATCAAATGACATGAGTCCCTGAAAGGAAAAAATCTTTCCTGGCTGAGATCAAAGAGAGATGCACCATTATTGGCTTTGAGGATAAAGGAAGTGGCCACAAGCCAAGGAATATAGGCAAGCCACCAAAAGCTGGAAAGGCAAGAAGATGGATTTTCTTCGGAAGCCTCCAGAGGAACACAGTCCTGCCAACACCTTAATTTTAGACTCTGACCTCCAGAGCTCTCAAATAGCAAACTTATGTTTTTCCAAGTAGCCAGGTTTGGGCTTCCCTGGTGGCACAGTGGTTGAGAGTCTGCCTGCCGATGCAGGGGACATGGGTTCGTGCCGCGATCCGGGAAGATCCCACATGTCGCGGAGTGGCTGGGCCCGTGAGCCATGGCCGCTGAGCCTGCACGTCTGGAGCCTGTGCTCCGCATCGGGAGAGGTCACAACAGTGAGGGGCCCACGTACCGAAAAAAAAGTAGCCAGGTTTTTGGTGATCTGTCGTCAGGGCAGTGATAGAAAACAAGTACAATGTAAAGAAAACAGTTTGCTCTTTTGGTACCTTGTCTTTGGCTTATTTCCCTGTGATGTCTCTCATTTCGCTCTCTTGCCTCCTAATGATTACCTCTTTTCTCTTTGAGTCATGCGTGGTGGGAACGGGGCTTCCCCCGCACCCCGCACCTCCTTTCTTATGATTTGTAAGAGTCCTCATCTG